>NC_059295.1:35400538-35415538 GCF_017591435.1 Portunus trituberculatus
TTGCATTATTGCAGCGGCATGAGCATGTGTGACACAGTTTAACTATCTGTAAAGCAGAGAAACAGAACATAGATTGGTAGTTCCCTTGTGAGGCAGAACATGTGTAGCAGTTCGCTTGTGTGGCAGAACATTGGAGTGGTAATTAGCTAGTGTGACTGAACAAGCATTTCGTACTTCAGTAATGTAACAGAACATTGCTTTATAGTTTATCGGTGAGGCAGAGATCTTACGTGGTAGTTAACATGTGTCGTGGAACACCTTGGTGGTATTTTGTCTCAACGCAGACGTGAAATGTTACATTTGTAATGCAGAAAACCTGTGTGAATCCGTCCACCGGTCAGCCTTAGCACGTGTAGTGGTTCACATAATTATGGAAAACAACAATTGCATGACAGAACACCTGCGAGGCGCCGCTGTGTAGGGACTGCACGACGCCGGGCTCTCACGTGAAGGCATAAATAACGTGTTGCCTCCTTGTGACTCACTCGGAGCACAAAGGGCTTAATGCCGGGCCACACCATCTGCGTGCCAGCGACGACTCTGCGTGGGCGTGTCGTAAGGTCGGCCAAGTGTGGTGGCTAGACGAATGGTGTGTGTGTGTGTGTGTGTGTGTGTGTGTGTGTGTGTGTGTGTGTGTGTGTGTGTGTGTGTGTGTTCACTTAGGTAACCTTTCCATACCAGTAGTTAGAATAACACTCTGAAATTACAAAACTCTTTCCGTGGCAATTGTTTTGTTCTCTTGTCTTGTCAAAACATTTCAGAATTAGTGCATCGGAAGCGACATCCTGTGACGTGACGTTACTCTATGACCTTGGCCAAAAACTTGTAAGTGCATACATTCACAATCTAGGAGAGATTAGTGGAGTGGCTGACAACGGTTTCCGAAGAGAAATCTTAGGAGAGAAAACACAGACGTACAAAATACTTACAAGTAAATTCTTTCTTGACAATTGATTGGTCATGATGTAAACTTGTCACTGAAAAAAAAAACTATTACATGATGAATGACAAAAAAAAAAAAAAAAAATCCATTATACACCAGACAAAAATCATACAGTAAAGCAAACTCGTGTCACAACTTGGCAACCCGCCAAGTATTCATTTCCCTTCACAGGATAGATGGTCAGTGTAAATCGACATAACTATTTGCCGTTGACCATGACAAATTATACTACACATGAATATTTAGGGAAAGATAAATGAATAAATAAATGTTAATGATGATGCTGACGACGATGATGACAATAACATTAACAATATCACCACCACCACCACCACCACCGAGGGGTCTCCAAGCGCATGGGTTCGAATCCTGGCCACGGTTCAAGTGTACGTAGGTAGGCCTTCCTTACTCGAGGTAACGGTTCTCTAATGGATCAGCTCTCAGATGGGAGGTACCTAAAAAAGATACCTCCTTTAGCGTGAAAAACCGATATTGAATAAAAACAAAAACAATGAACACCACATCACCTTCCAATTAGAGCATCGCAGCAAGCAGGCAAGGCGGGATGCAGCACCACCACCAGATGAAATGATTAAGTGAAAGAAAGGCTTTACCTGGACATCACTCACCTGGCGCGCATTGTACATAGCGAGTGAATAGGTTTATTATAAGTATAACCTACACCCAAAGTCATATTTCTTGCATAATGGTGAGTAGATCAATGAATAAAAATACAGCAATGACCTTTATGGAGCTGATGTTATCTATTACTTCACTCACAAAAAAAAAGAGGAATAAAAAAAAGTAGGAGGTACTTTTCTAGTTTTGGTATAAATTAAGAAATGTGCTATTGTGTATTTATAGCATTCATGTTTTTTTTTTTCACTGTACAACGCTCTTGATATATCTTTTATTACCTAGTGACGTAAGTACTATGTTATTTACAATACCGTATAATACCAACTGCATTAATGAACAAAACACACTGTGTGTGTGTGTGTGTGTGTGTGTGTGTGTGTGTGTGTGTGTGTGTGTGTGTGTGTGTGTGTGTGTGTGTGTGTGTGTGTGTGTGTGTGTAGTTTGTAGTCGAGTATTCCTTGTTATGGCAGAAGTGATAGCATTAGTGAGCGGTATTATACTATTATGTAGTGGTGGTGGTGGTAGACTGTGGAGTCTGAAGGATGAAAAAAAACAAAAAACATTGCTGAGAACGACAACGATAATAATAATAATGAAAACAGTAATAATAATAATAATAATAATAATAATAATAATAATAATAATAATAATAACAGTAATAACATTAATAATAATAAAATAATAATAATAATAATAATAATAATAATAATAATAATAATAATGATAATAACAACAATAACAATAATACTAATACTAATACTATTACTACTAATAATAATAACAACAATAATGATAATGATAATAATTATAATAAAAATAATAATAATTAATAATAATAATAATAATAATAATAGTAATTAAAAACAGTAATAACAACAACAACAATAATAATAATAAGAATAATAATAATAATAATAATAATGATAACAACAATAATAATGAAATAATAATAATAATAATAATAATAATAATAATAATAATAATAATAATAATAATAATAATAATAATAATAATAATAAAATAACAATAATAATGATAACAACAACAACAATAATAATAAAATAATAATAATATCAATAATAATAATAATAATAATAATAATAATAATAATAATAATAATAATAATAATAATAATAATAATAATAATAATAATAATAATAATAATAATAATAATAATAATAATAATAATAATAATAATAATAATAATAATAATAATAATAATAATAATAATAATAATAATAATAATAATAATAATAATAATAATAATAATAATAATAATAATAATAATAATAATAATAATAATAATAATAATAATAATAATAATAATAATAATAATAATAATAATAATAATAATAATAATAATAATAATAATAATAATAATAATAATAACAATAACAATAACAATGATACTGATAATAATAATATTAACAATAATAATAATAATAATAATAATAATAATAATAATAATAATAATAATAAATTTGATGGTACTAAAATAGATAACGAATAAAATAAATAAACGAATGGATAAATAAAGCAAAGCCATATAACACCAGTGGATGTTACTGACTAAAATGAATTATATAGAACAACAAACAACGCTGCTCAGATTTACGCCACACGAGCCACAGCCACAATGCCACACTAACGGTGAAGTATTAGCCTCCAGTTACATCAGCAGCCCTCCACTCCCATGTATCTAGCCTCCAGTTACATCAGCAGCCTCTCCACTCTCATGTATCTCGTAAATCTCGCTCCCTTGATACAAAAAATCCGAAGTGATTAACACGTGCTGAATTGTTCTCCATAACAAAAACAGGCTCCTGGGATGCCTGTGCTGTGCTGTTCACTACTGCTTCTTTATTTCAGTTTTTCACACACTGGTAATATACTGTTATTGGCCTGAGTGTTGGTGAACCTTTGCCAATTGACACAAACCAATACTACTACTATCTATGGATTCCGTCAGGGTGAAATACAAAAGACTAGCTTCCGTATCACCACAGCGCTTGGTTATATGGATGAAGGGACATCAGGACTTTTGTTTAATTTTGGAAGTCTTTTGTTACTATTAGATTTCCTAGATCACTAAAGTTTTTGTTCCCTTAAAGTTGTTTTATAATTGTCCTAAGCTGTGTTGTCTGGTGCCATGCGTTTAACTCCTTCAGTACCACGACGTGTGTCTGCGTTTTATTTGGTGATTTTCTACAGCTTCAGAAACTCATGTGGTGTATCAAAATAATGACGACTATGGACATTAATCTTCTGACCTCTATTGTCAACAAAATAGTCTAATCACACATAAATTTCAAGGTAAAAATGTGTCCCAGCACTGAAGAGGTTAAAATGATGTGAAGCGATCCATGATGCAATAAAAAAAATCAGGAATTCATAGTCAGTAGATGAAGGATTTCAAAACAGTTCTTATGATTTTAGGTAATCTTCTTGGACGACTTTTTTTTGAGACTGGCATCTTCAGCGGGCTCTTTTTTTTCCCTCTTGTTTTGTTGCATATACATAAATACATATATACATACACACTTCGGTCCACATTTAAACAGGATACTTTAGTACATACTAATGGAAAAAGGAAAACATTGTCAATTCATGTGAGAAAATAACTTGTGTAAATTCAATAACACAAAACGCGCAGGTACACAATTTGATGCAGAGCTAGTTGGTTACAAAATAATCTTTATAAAAAAAAAAAAACGAAGGCGCATGACAAACTCCTCTGTCAATTAATTGTCCATAAAAAGCAGCAAACGTTTATATACAAGGCTGGCAAGCGACGTCAAGTGAATTAAGGAGTGATGAAAAATTAGGAAGTGACGCTGTTACATTAACTTCCAACTTGCACGGCACTCGGAAACACCCGCGGACACGAGGCAGCGCTGAACTTTTACCGTCAGTGGAGGGCGACTACTTTGAGAGCCTTAATACTAATTAAATTACAGTGTCACCCGCGATCCCTGGCTGGCGTAATAACCACTCTACCTTCGCCTGCTTTGTTTACTTATTTATTTACTTGCTTTACATCACAATTAAGAGTATGTTCTCGGAAACTGAAATCTGCAAGCCGACGTTTCTATTGTTTTGATACCGTTTCATTTTCTGCGGTATTACTACAACTGATGTGTCAGAATTGCCTTTTTGACTTGGGAAGAAAACAGACGTCAAATTTTTAATCTAATATCATCGACAAAATTGGTACTTTCTTTCAGCTCCTTTACTATGTTTCTTAAAAAGGGATGATGCTCAAGTGTTTTTTTTCTAATCCTTCCTTCGTTTTTATTGATTTAATATCATTGATTTTTTATCTTTGGCCAGTCACCTCGACACAAAAGGCAAAAAACTATAATTTTTGAGGTCCTACTTCCTTGTAAATAAAATAATCGTAGTCATGTGCACCAAAGTTACTCTCCAACTATAAATGCGTATTATTTTCATTCCTACAACAACAGTTCCACCTCATCCCTGCTGCTCTGCTTGTTTAAATTCCACTCATATCAAGCTTGCATCTGAAGCCTAGTTAAATTCTAAAGCAGGAATGTTGAGTTGCTAACGATGAAAATAGTATTTTAATGACACAAGGGTCATGCTTTTTTCTCTTTTAGATATTAAGGTAGTGGAGTTATATTTGTAACCAAGTCCTGGTATATAATGAAATGCTGCCTCAAACGTGGCAAAATAATTGACGGGACATGTACAGGACTAAAAAGTAGTAATCTACAAGTACGAAGACATGGTTCACTTGGGATTTGTAAGGTGCTCATTGGAAACCAAGCAATAACTGTGCTTCAAAATATAAGCTTTATGAGCGTATGACAGGATTATAGCAGCGCTATTTTTTTTTTTTTAAGGCTTCTTTTCTTTACATGTATTAATGTCATCTTTACGGCTTTATTACTCTCTCTACAACTTCACAATGACAAAAATAACCGTAGAAAAATGTTAGTAAATGTTTCTCTGAAGGAAGCCAGAAGGAGAGTCTCTTCAATTAAAGACCTGATTGTTGCCAGAAGTGATTTGACGTGACACAACTTAGAGAACTGAATAATGATAACACCACAAAAAATGGATAGCAAAGTATCTAATGGTTTCCCAATAAGGAAAGATGAATACGTAGACTGGAATTATATTTTGCATTATGACTTTTAAAAGATAAACAGAAGAATGAAGAACACATAAGACAAAACGGTTGTGTATGCCCCAGTGAAAAAAAAAAAAAAAAAAAGCTTCAATTTATAGCTTTTCCATTCATTACCTCTTTTCCTCTCTCCTTCCCTTCGTCTACCTCCTCTTCCTTCTCTCTCTCTCTCTCTCTCTCTCTCTCTCTCTCTTTTACTTCAACTCGATGAAACAAGGTAGCGTGTCAGCAGGTTCCTTGTGTGTGTGTGTGTGTGTGTGTGTGTGTGTGTGTGTGTGTGTGTGTGTGTGTGTGTGTGTGTGTGTGTGTGTGTGTGTGTGTGTGTGTGTGTGTGTGTGTGTGTGTGTGTGTGTGTGTGTGTGTGTGTGTGTGTGTGGAACACGGAATCTCTCGGTTGCCTTGACACAGATTTTCCACAATTTTGTTTTGGTGCAGTCTGTAGTGACATGCTTCAACGTGTTTTCCAGACAGAGCCTTGTCCTTCGCTTCCCTCTTCCGTCTCTCTCTCTCTCTCTCTCTCTCTCTCTCTCTCTCTCTCTCTCTCTCTCTCTCTCTCTCTCTCTCTCTCTCTCTCTCTCTCTCTCTCTCTCTCTCTCTCTCTCTCTCTCTCTCTCTCTCTCTCTCTCTCTCTCTCTCTCTCTCTCTCTCTCTCTGGTCTAGTTTTCAACTCCTCCAGTTTTCACGGCACCCTAATTCGCTGTTTGTTATTGCTCTTTGGCGTGCTAGTAACCTGATCCCCTTGCCTCAATAGGCAGGTGCACATTGTACAATCAATCCAGCACACCAGCCATTCCCTCATATGTACTCACTCCTTCACCTTCATCCGCTCCCTCACTCGCACACACACACACACACACACACACACACACACACACACACACACACACACACACACACACACACACACTTCTTCATGCATACATATCACAAACACACGTACTATAAACTAGAAAACAGTGAAGACTCAAACATTTCCTTAAGTTTCAATCTGTATTTAGGATAAATTGGTGGGTATTTTTTTTTCTATTTCAAGAGAGGAATTTATTAACCTTTCTTATGCTCTTATGTTGTTTATTCAACGCAATAATTTACAAACACATGCAAGCAAGGTAAATCGAAGAAGTAGAGCACATATTGATAGAACCTAGTGTTACTTGTATGTATGTACCTAACCTAACTTAACCTAACCTAAAGTATATCGCATCAACTAACAAATAACGGAACATGGAGGGAGAGAAATAAATTATACATGAACACAAAATACAACACGGTGTTCTAATATCATTGCAACAGTTAGTTTGGAATCCAACCAAGAGGAAGTGAAGACTGTACCGGAGGAAGGAATGAATGAAGATAGGAAGGAGAGGAAGAAAGGGAGGGAGGGAATAGAAGATGGGAGGGAAGGAGGCGAAGGGGGGGGAAGCAGCGCCTCACCTTCCACCAACAATTCAAGCCAAACACAGTGCACTTTATGCGACAGGGAACTAAAGCCCTTATCACCGGGGGACAAAAGGGAGCTCCGGGATAATTGGAACACAAGAGAATCTTCATCAAAGCTGCGCCACACCGCTGAGAGGCAAGATGGCGAGGGACTGATAAGGGCTGGCAGTGAGGGACGCGCACCGACGTCTGGAGAACCTCGCGGCGCACAATATCATCCTTGAACGTTTATTCTGGGAGAGATAAGTTATCATTTATTCATAAGCATTGCATTTGCAATTTTGCAATCAATTTTTACTAATTCAAAAAAACCTTAACATATTACCAAGGTTTTAGAAAACTGTAAAGAAAACTTGATAAAAGACTGTCTTGTAATATCGGAGTCTGCTTCTTACATTAAAGAATGTAATGAATCGCCTATAAAAAGTCCTCATACACAAATTTCTTCCATAAATACGAGGTATATTTACATAGTAAGCATTTTATTGTCGCTACAACGTTTTCATAGAGATTTCTGCGACCATTGATTTGATGCCGTTTGCGTGATAGCTTCACATGTTAAGGGGTATACAACACAAAAATTATGTGAGAACTGTTCATAGAATGTTGTGATGTCATAGTTATATTTCCTAATTATAACGTAACATTTTACCAGAATTAGATGACTTTGACAGAAAACTTCTAATAAGAACAAGGTCAGTGATTAAAAAAAAATCAAAAACATCAAAGGAATTAAAAGAAACATTTTTTTTTTCAAAACCCCTCCATGATTTTAATGGAAGCTTTCGTGCTCATCGATTTATCACCTCTTGCATAAAAACGTCAACAGTTATGTTGAGGAAAACTGTTTCTCTAAAAGAAAAAAAACCTTCTAAATCTTGACAAAAAAAAATAAATAAATAAAAAGGCGAAAGAAAAATTGGCCACAAAAAAAAAAAAAAGGCCCTTTGATATCATGTATTGAACTGTTGCATGAAAAGGGAACGTAATGTACACTTAAAAAATCCCTGAAAATAAAAATCTTCCAGGAACTCGGTCGTAACTATGTGTGTCTTACAGGAGTGTAAAACATTTTGTTTCCTGGGGTGGAGGCAACTGTCATATCCTCCCCCCACCCCTCTCTCTCTCTCTCTCTCTCTCTCTCTCTCTCTCTCTCTCTCTCTCTCTCTCTCTCACACACACACACACACACACACACACACACACTCATCTGCCAGGTAACGCGCCGGTATGCTGCCTAGGAAAATTTGATCCAGCAGGAAAACATTATCACGCTGGGGAGGGACGTGAGCAAAGTTATCACGCTCCATTCCTCCGAACAATTTCTTTTCTTTTTTTTTTCAAATTGAATTGAGAGACGGTTGAGCTCTCGAGGCGATGGCAACGAAAGGCGGCGATGATTAAATTACTGCCGCCTAGTTGTTTTGAGAAGGAAAGAGAGGGAGTGCCAGGCGACGACGTCACGTGGCGTCAGATTCAAAACTCAGTAATCCATATTCTACCCTTTCGTCACTCACTACTGCCACCCTTCCTTGATAAACGCTACCCTAACCTCCTCAATCCAACCCTCCGAGACACTACTACCCATTCAGGTTTCCAGGCTCTCCTTTCCCTCTAGTTACCCTCCAAAAATATACCATTTTCTTTACAACTCCTTTCCGTCGTTCATATTGCGTTCATAGATCACTTTATACATACTGTAGGTATTATTGGGATGTGAGATAAATAATTAATCTTCCTTATATGTAGTGGAAAGAAGAGGGTGGAGATGATGGAGGAGGAGAGGGGTAGTGGAGATGGGATGGAGAAGGAAGGAAAACAGGAAAGGGATCGGATCTGGGTGGGGAAAAGGAACGAGAGAGTAAATGATGAGAAAAACCAGAGAGAGAGAGAGAGAGAGAGAGAGAGAGAGAGACCTACCACCACCATAACCAACACCAACAACAAATTATTAAAACAGATTTACGCGCTCGTACATCTAAAAACTCCTCAATATTTCACGGTACTATATCCACTTTACGAGATTTAAAGGTTAAACATTCGCGCAGTTTCATCAAAAGCAAAATAAAAGGACAACACTAAAAATATGGAAAGGTTATAAATTAATCACTGGCAACTTTTTGGGGCTGCCTGCCTAGCGACGCCACTGAAATGACTCAGGAAGCTACATCGCCGCCAGCAAACAACAGATGTATGCACTCCTTACGTACCTATTAGTCGTGCAGTGTTGCTGGGATAAGCATCAAGCGTGGCGTTGCTGGTACACGCCTCGCCTCAACCTCCAGGACATTCCAAAAAGTGACACTTCTCAGCGTGGCCGATCTTTACCACTCGCCCATCAACACTGATGACTGGTGGCACAAGAGTCGCGTCGCTTTGAAGCCGCTTCAGAATACTCAACACTCGCTAATCATCAAAGACTATTTACAAGGTTATATAATTTCTTACTAATCTTACGGGGTATACAAATAATGGTTGCTAGTTTCTCTATCCTACAACTGTACTTTCCCAACATGATTATCGCCTTGACAATGAATTAGGGTAATGTTTGCCACTTGCTTCGTCTAGGAGCTTCGCCCCTCAGCCTTCCCACCTCAAGGCAAACACATCCAGGCTTGGTAGGAGTCACTCCCATCTCGGTATTTGCTCTGCCTACACTGCGTCACGGGGAAAGGGTCCATTGTCAAGAGAAGGATAAGGATATTGGTGATGATGATGAGATTGGTTTGCAGAGCGTGGCAAATAGAGGTAACAGGAAAAACGGTTTGGCGAGGCATAACTCATGTTGAACTTCAACACGGTGTCATGAAAGAATGCCGTTATGTGTCGTGTATATTTAAGATCTTTGTTTCTTGTCTTTTCATGGATCTAAAAAATTTTAGTCATAAAGGGGTTAATTATTTTCGCTTGCTTTACTTATCATTTATAAAATTTGAGTCCCGTTATCCGCAGCGTCCCGATAAGGATCATGCAAGGGAAGGGTCTGTGCCGGGCTGGCGTGAGCGGGGATCACGTGAGAGGTAGTACCAGTGTGAGGTGCCCGCCACGCAGTGTTTGTCTTGACACAAGGCCGCATAAAGCCAGAGATAGTGATGTCTCACTGTCCATTTAAACAACCCGCATGGTAACAGATCCGGTGTGTGTGTGTGTGTGTGTGTGTAGTAAGTCAATCTGTTGTGAATTACGACCAGTGGCACTAAAAGGATTACATACATGCATTACCAATGAAGATAAAAGTTATTTATTATTAATGTTCACAAACAAAATCCAGTAAAGATTTCTCTAATCAACTTAAGCATATTCTTTTCATGTTGGGAGTCGTGTAATGTATTGTTCTCCTTCCCTCGCGGCCAGGCTGATAATGTGAGGCCTGATGAGCTGCCACAAAGGTCAGCTGTGATAATATCGATGAATGGTTAGGAAGCTCTACCCACCACCGACCGCAAATACAGACCGTGGAGGCGAGGCGCGCACACACACACACACACACACACACACACACACACACACACACACATTCCTTCTTCAGTATACCATTACCACAAGTCTTAATCTAATGAAGTTCCTATGATATTTCAGTTTTATACGTCACTACCATACTATAACATTTAAGTGAACCCCTCAAGGTAGTTAATTTAATACTGCTTTAATTTGAATACTTAGAAGTAAACCAGGGTACGAGAAGGAGGAGGAGGAGGAGGAGGAGGAGGAGGAGGAGGAGAAGACGAGGACGAGAACGAAGACTATGACTAGAAGAATGAGGACAAAGAGGGAAAATAGAAGGGGGAAGGAGTAGAAAGAGAAGGAGAATAGAAGTAAGAGGGAAAAGAGGAAAATTAGATGAAACGAGTGCACTTCAAGGTTACATTCCTCGTGAGTTATTTCCACTACGTGTTTATGGAGCGCGTGGAATGTCAAGAGTCTTGTTTTGTACTTTGAGTGTCTTTCCTTTTGGTTCTGTTAGTCTGAGCTGTGATTTTGGTTTGTAGTAGTAGTAGATGGTTTGTAGTAGTAGTAGTAGTAGTAGTAGTAGTAGTAGTAGTAGTAGTAGTAGTAGTAGTAGTTGTTGTTATGTTGTTGTTGTTGTTGTAGTAGTAGTAGTAGTAGTAGTAGTAGTAGTAGTAGTAGTAGTAGTAGTAGCAGTAGCAGTAGTTGTAGTAGTAACAGTATTATTATTATTATTATTATTATTATTATTATTATTATTATTATTATTATTATTAGTAGTAGTAGTAGTAGTAGTAGTAGATGAACATGATAATAGTAGTAATAATGTAATAATAATAATAATAATAATAATAATAATAATAATAATAATGTAATGGTAATAATAATAATAATAATAACAATAATAATAGTAGTATTAAGTAGTAGTAGTAGATAGTATTCGATGAAAAACATGATAATAATAATAATAATAATAATAATAATAATAATAATAATAATAATAATAATAATAATAATAATAATAATGAAAATAATATTGATAGTAATGGTAATAATAATAATAATGATAACAATAATAATAATGATGATGATGATGATAATAATAATAATAATATTATTAATAATAGTAATAATGATAATAATAATAATAATAATAATAATAATAATAATAATAATAATAATAATAATAATAATAATAATAATAATAATAATAATAATAATAATAATAATAATAATAATAATAATAATAATAATAATAATAATAATAATAATAATAATAATAATAATAATAATAATAATAATAATAATAATGATAATACTAATAATAAAAATAATGATAATATCACTACTGCTACTACTACTACTACTTCTACTATTACTACTACTACTACTACTACTACTACTACTACTACTACTACTACTACTACTATTGCTACTACTACTACCATTACTACTAGTACTACTTCTATTTCTACTACTAATAACAACAACAACAACAACAACAACAACAACAACTACAACAAAAACAAAAATTAATAGCAACAACAAACCAATAACCAAACAAACGAAACATACAAACAGCACTACCACCTTTCCACCACCACCACCACCACCACCACCACCGCGGCCAATACCAACAGTAAGAGAAAGACGTAGAAAACATCACAATATTTTCCTTTTATCCTCTTCCTTTTCTGCCTCGGGGTTAAGAAGATGAACGCAGCGAGATCTGGACAGTAAGAGGTCGATAAGTAGTCTCTCTTCCCCATATCCTGACAGACACTGGTAATTGTGAACGATAATTGGGGCTTTGCGTTGATCCACTGTCAATCCCTTATTTATTTGAGGCCACCAGGCGCCCAGCCACTCACCCACCGAGCCAGCCACCCCGAGCAGCCAGTGAATTTCTCATAGCACAGTGTATGAGGAGAGAAAGTCGGTGCAGGAAAAGTGTTCTAAGTACGTATAAGGTATTGATGGGAGGGCTTATACTCAGACACTAAGGGCACAGTACAGGGGATTTATACAGAGGGTAAGACAAAGGTGGCGTTAAATTAAGTAAATTGTTTCAGATGTGACATTTCAAAGGTATTACTGCTATGACAATAGATAATTCTTCTTCATCAGTAAAGAGGATGGTAATGACTTCATCTTAATTTCTCTTGAATTTTCTTCCCTTACCGGTTGATATCCCTATGGTGGAAAGGTGATGGGTGATTGGTCAGTGTTAGGATGTAATGATCTCAGTGATTAGAGTTCCTGCTGCAAGCTGTCCACTCCCCAAGACATCGCCAAATGGCCAAAGAATATGCTCATGGTTCCTATCAACCTTGTCTTCAACGGTGATTGCATCAAACCGCTCTCAGGGACCAGTGCGAGTCTCCGTAAAGGTGTTTCTCTATGCTATCACAGGCGAAGGCTAAGTAGAAAAAAAAAAAAAGATCCCAGATAAATTTACGCACACTCCTGCTACGCCAAATTTAGCTGATGAGAGGCGGAAAAATTTGCTTGTGTATCTATTACTGTTGACCTTTCCTTCACTTGCAGGTATTACTACCCTTATTACTGCGACTACTACTGAGACACGTGTGTGACGTTATGCAATCCAAAAAATACGCATAGATAAGAAGAGAGGGTCTATAAGGTGCATATACAGCGAAACTACAACCATTTTATTGGATTGAACATGACTTTTTTCTCACTCCAATCTGCATTATATTAATGTTGAAATTAATGCACACGCACACACACACACACACACACACACACACACACACACACACACACATGCACACAAAACACGCTCTGCAATCTTTCTGCACATTCTCTTGAATTATACACTCTTACTCCATTTCCCATATTTTTTTTTCTTTCTTTCTGCAGTAATTTACACCCAAACAAAAGCTTCACACAATTTACACTAAGCCATTGTTGCACACTTTCAATATTCATATCACACACACACACACACACACACACACACACACACACACACACACACACACACACACACACACACACACACACACACACACACACACACACACGCACACACACATCTACATCCTGGTTAAAATGTGTGTTGCTAATTCCTTGAGATTACAAACCAACC
This sequence comes from Portunus trituberculatus, assembly GCF_017591435.1. NCBI lineage: Eukaryota > Metazoa > Arthropoda > Malacostraca > Decapoda > Portunidae > Portunus > Portunus trituberculatus. The sequence continues at coordinate 35,414,270 of NC_059295.1, forward strand.
TTTTTTTTCTTTCTTTTCAGATAATTATTTTCTTATTCGCTAATACGACTTAACGTAATTTCACACTATTGGTTTCAATAACTATACTATAATGTACATAATCTTTACAAAAAGGAGAAAAACATACAACATATCCTTTGGTGTACTCGTAAAATATTAGTTTGTACTGCTGGCCAAGGGGAACATGAAACAATAAAAGAAAAGGCTCAGTAAGTTGCCAGTCCCCTTGCAGATCCAAAGGAATTAGTCAGATAGAAAGGATAAATGTCTTCAAACCTCCCTCTTAAATGAAGTGAAGTCATAGGAAGTTGGAAGCACAGAAGCAGGTAGAGAGTTCCATTATATCACCTGAACACTCGTAAAAATGCTAGCTTTCTACTGCATCACCTTGATGTATTGGTGTCTTTTGGTGTGTCATTAAGTGTGTCGCTTGTCTTTCATGGCCATCCTTCCCCTACAGGAGTTTATGAATTTATATACATGTGTGTATTCGTTTCATGGTCTTCATCTAGTATTCCTGGGATGAAACCTGAGCCGACCGGTGTCCATTTCCTATCTCTTGTAATCACCTATGATCAGTTCATCACCAAGTCTCTTTCAACGCTGTCGCCGCTTTCAAAAGTTTTATCCTTTCCGATTTCTGTGCCTGTCTCTCTGTCTCTCTCTCTCTCTCTCTCTCTCTCTCTCTCTCTCTCTCTCTCTCTCTCTCTCTCTCTCTCTCTCTCTTCTATTTTGTCCACATTTTTCCTTTCTCTTTACCATTTCATCTTTCCCAGCTTGAATCTGATGAAATAAGTATATGCTGATTTTACACCTCCTTTGTGTGATTCACTTCCTCTTCCTTCTTCTCTACTGCATCTCTACCACTGCCCTACTCTCCCTCCTCTACTCCTTATATAGACAGTGAAGGTATGCATTTCCAGAGCACAGGTGTTCAAAATCACTTGTGCTGCAACATTTCACACACACACACACACACACACACACACACACACACACACACACACACACACACACACACACACCGAGTTCATAATAGCAGTAGCAGGATGGTGTATAATGTGTGTGAGCGTATGATTTCTAATTCCAGCACTGAACGAGTAATTGATACGCAATCTCATCTCTATTTAACCCGGGCATGTCAAGGGGAGTTAAATATTTAAGGATTTGTGGAATTAGTGTCATGTCTTGCATTCGTAATGGAAATATGGCAGGGTAGCGTAGGGGTGTGCTATATATAGAGTGAGAGGGGGCCTTCTGATTCCTCCT
>NC_059295.1:35420538-35465538 GCF_017591435.1 Portunus trituberculatus
TTTACCGCACTCCCCTACTGTGTTGTGTTCTGTCCTGTTCTGCCTCAATCTCCCGTTGTGTCCTGCTCTGTCATACCTACTGCAAACACTCCTGTCGTGACCTGCAGTGTTCTATCGCATTCCCTATAGCCGTTCTGTGCTCCGGTTTATTGTGATCTGTTCTGTCATACGTAACTTACTCACTCCCTTTCCTGTTTTTTGTTGTGTCTTATTGCTCTCCAGTATTCTGTTATGCTTTTATGATTTTCTCTTTCTCCTGTCGTTCATTCCTGTCTTATTTTGTTCCTTGGTATTTGCTTTTTAGTTCAGATGTTGTTATGATATTCTGTCTCTGTCTCTCTCTGTTTCTATCTCTCTGTCTCTCTGTCTGTCTATCTCTCTGTTTCCTGCTTCTCTGGTTTTCTGTCTGTTTCTCTGTCTGTCTGTCTGTCTGTCTGTCTGTCTGTCTGTCTGTCTGTCTGTCGGTCTGGTCTGGTCTGGTCTGTCTGTCTGTCTGTCTGTCTGTCTGTCTGTCTGTCTGTCTGTCTGTCTGTCTGTCTGTCTGTCTGTCTGTCTGTCTGTCTGTCTGTCTGTCTGTCTGTCTCTCTCTCTCTCTCTCTCTGCTTTTCGTTTCTATATTTTCCTCCGCCTCTTCTTCCCCCTCCTCCTCTTCTTCCTTCTCCTCCTCCTACTTCTTTCCCTCTTCTTCCTTCTCTTCTATATGATTCCTCTTTTTCCTCTTCCTCCTCCTCTTCGCTTGTTGTTTGTGTGTTCTTCTAACGCTATTTAGTTTTTGTTTGTTGTTAATCTGAGAGAGAGAGAGAGAGAGAGAGAGAGAGAGAGAGAGAGAGAGAGAGAGAGAGAGTGTGTGTGTGTGTGTGTGTGTGTGTGTGTGTGTGTGTGTGTACTAGCTGCACCTGAGCTTAGTTAGATTTATTTTTCTTTCTTCTTTCTCTCCTTTGTTATCTTTGTTATCTTTGTCTACGTGAATCATTATCTCTGGAGAACAAACATGCATGTGCTTGTACACACACACACACACACACACACACACACACACACACACACACACACACACACACACACACACACACACACTTTACTCCCTAATAGGTTTGGTAATAAGAAACCTAAAAAAAAATATGTTCCTGTATTTACTTGATGATGATAATGATGACGATGATGATGATGATGATGATGGTGGTGGTGGTAATGGCTATGATGGTGATGATTATGATTACTTACTCTTGACTCTGTTATTTTTTCTCCAGAGGACGACGAGACACATGATAAGAACATCATCATTAGCTGAGTTCTCTTGGCTTCATAGGTAAATCCATTATAACATCAATTTAAACGGTTCATTCCTCTCTGGCTTGATATAAAGATCTTGTTCTGGTTTAGTGCTGCTGTTACTTAAGTTCATTTGGTGGCCTGTGTGTGTGTGTGTGTGTGTGTGTGTGTGTGTGTGTGTGTGTGTGTGTTTGTGTTTGTGTCTATTTTGTGTCTATTTTGTGTCCGTGTAGTTCGTATGTTTTTTTTTTTTTAATGTCTTTCTGCTTGTTTATTTTGCTTGTTTACCTTTCAATTCTGTGTGTGTCTCTCTCCCCCTTTGATTGTTTGTCTATACGATTCTATTTGCTCGTCTATCTGTCTTTATCTGTTCATTTATATGTCTCTATCTGTCACTATTTGTACGAGTATGTTTTTTATTCACGCACAACACACGTCCCACTCAAACACACACACACACACACACACACACACACACACACACACACACACACACACACACACACACACACACACACACACACACACTCTCTCTCTCTCTCTCTCTCTCTCTCTCTTTCTCTGTCTTTCATGTACCCCTCCTATCATCCTAACCACCTCACCCACTCACCCATCTCTCGTACCTCCCTGGCCATCCACCCATGCACTCTCTGGCCTTCAGCAAATAACAACAGGGTGCGTATTCACACTTCCTGCCCAATAATGGAACGAGTTTTTTCCCTCCTCTCTCACAAGACCCGTGACCTTCATAACAAACAGGTGAACTTCAACGCAGGGAAGGACACTGACTCATCTCTACAAACACTTACTGGTGCCTCTACGTAACCATGACTTTAGGATATCGATGGTGCTTTCTTGAATTTTTTGACTCCTATTGAGACACTTTTCTTTTACCTGAGATTTGCGTATGATTATTTTATTGACATTAGGAAGGGTCTACACAGGTTAGAAGATTAATGGTCAGAGTATTCACCATTTTGATACCCCACATAATTTTCCGAAGCTGTATAAAATCACCTAATAGTAAGCAGAACGAATATCGAAATGCGTCATGATACTGAAGGGGCTAAGATAATACAGCAACTGAGTGATATTATAAGTAGGCGTTGTGGTTTTAAAATTTGAGATATCGACTTATTTTTTTTCCCTTGCATTGTTCATTGGTTAGTGTCCTGGTGTTAACTGTCCGAATTAAACCGCTACACTTTTATTTTTCACTTCAGTTCAGTAATCTTATTCAATTTGACGCACTAAAGGAATACTCGTTTTCTTTTATGTAAGAGGAAAACCGACCAAGAGCAAAAAAAAAAAAAATAAATAAATAAAATAAATAAATAAAAATAAAGATAAAATAAAATAGAATAAAATAAATAAATGAATTAATTAATGAAAAAGGACCCACTTAGTTGCCAACCCCTTTGCTGGTGAAATAAATTAACTTGATGATTTAAATAGTAGTGGTTAGTGACGAGATGATAGATTACTTATTCTGACTTCTAATACCACTTTTCATTTCACTTGAATAATCTTAACCCCTTCAGTACCATGGCGTGTTTTCATATTAATTCTGGTTACTATTCAGCGACTTTATACAGCTCCAGACACTTTTGTGGGGGATTAAAATAGTAAAGACATGCCATTAATCTTTTGACCGCCATAGACCCTTCCTAATGCAAATAAAACCATCTAATCACACCCAAAATCATGGTAAAATTAAATCTCAGTTTTGAAGGTGTTAAGGACGATTTTATTCACTTTGAACACTAAACATAGCCAATGATTGAATTACTTTAGCGATAGTGATAGTGACATTGAGTTATCTTATCATCTTTGACTTCTGATAAAACTTTTTACTTCATCCGAGCAATCTTATGAACAACTTAAAATTCTGGACATTAAATGACTTAAACTATTCCTCTCTCTCTCTCTCTCTCTCTCTCTCTCTCTCTCTCTCTCTCCAAATTATAGTTCAAACTCGTATCACAACATTTAATTAATTATGATCAGAAACTTTAGCATTCAAGGAAATAAGGTTAAGTGATAGCAGGCTTTGGTGCGTGGGAGAGTGCGTGAGGGTGTGCGGGTGCTGGGTGTGGGAGGTGTGTGCGTGTATTCCGTAGCGTTGTTAGTATTCGCAGGGTGTGTAAAGGTGTAATGGCACAAGAACAGCACGGATTGTTTGGTACCAGACAGACTACTACTGGTTGCTCCTTCTCTTTCGTTAACATTATCTAAACCCAATCTCTTTTATCTACCGGCAAGACTTCAGCAGTACAATCAAGCACATACATAAAACACGTGACGAAGGAGAATTACTGCCTATTAAAGTGACTGAGACGAAGAAATTAAGGTTTATCTAAGATAATAATGATCTTATCTGAGAGCAACACTTTAATTGTACTGGTTCAGCGAGCCAGTCAGCGCACGTGTAAGGTAGATGCGATGTCATCCTACTTACGTGCGAGTAGGAGTTGGAAAAGTCCAGTTCTTTCGTGAAGAGTAATCTCCCCAACTTATGCTTCAGGACGTCTGGCTTTGGCCGCCGGTGATCAGGGCTGCTTAAAGGAGGGGCTCAATAGGAAACTTTTGCTTTCACCTCCAAAACTTCTGATGACATTCTTTTGATTCCCGCCGTATTGGGACCTGATTCTTTCTGAAACAAAAAAGAAAAAAGAAAATAACAGTAAAAATCATAAAAAAAGGCATAAAACGTTGATAGCCTCAGAGTTTTCCTTCGCCACGCCCTAGTCTTCTATCAGGCATTATAAACATTAGGTATCATGAGACGACATCTCTTTTAGTTTCCTTTTTTTTTTTTTCATTTCTACCTCTTGAAGTATTCGTTCTTTAAAAGTAAAACTGTCGACCTTCACTCCCAAGCAGGAAAGGACGCTGATTACTAACTTTGAGCTGCACGTGTCGCCGGCCAGCCAGTCCTTCCTGTCTGCTCTTACTTCACATTTACATAGGAATTCTTCTCTACCTGCTCTCCTGCTTCAGACTTTCGTACATTAATCATAAGCCAGGTATCCTTCTTCACTCTTCTCCACTGTCTTTACTACTTGTCCTCAATCTCATGGATGTCCTTTGATGTTTTGACGGTCGCCTAATGAATGATAGATTTTTAACATAACAAATCACTCAAGATAAAGATAGCGGGACTGAATGCAGAAGGTTAATTATCACCAACGCACCGAAACCCTTTCTATTATCTCCCATTCTCGTCTTCCAAACTCTACAGGTTTCAGTTTCTTCACCTCATGCATCCACGTAACCATTCCCTGATTAAGTGGTGCCCGTTGATATACACCCAGAGAGCAGAGTTAAGTGAAGGGGATATACTGTGGTGGAATCAATAGAAAATACTGCAGTCAAGACAAAAGCAGCATAACGAGAGGTCATGAACACCACGTCTGCAGCACACACACACACACACACACACACACACACACACACACACACACACACACACACACACACACAAACACACACACACAAACACACACACTCACAGCGATGTACATAAACGTCAGCTTTAATACCAATAAAGAAACAACATCATCGCCATTAACCAGGGGGAAGGTGTTAAGATTTTGGCTTGAAATTAAGAACGAAATTAGTGCCATTCTCCCTCCTTTCTTCCAATGCAAGTGCCTCGCGCGGCGCCCAGCAGGTCATTAGCGCACGGCACTCCCACTCTCTGCACTCAACTTAGTGTGAACATCACCAACTGGACCAGACAAAGTGACAGATGCGAGTTTAATGACCGCCATCTGGAGAGACTGTGATGGCGTCAGGAGGTGCTGGGGTGGATTATGCACGGATTTTGTGCATGTGGCAGGTGTCTGAGGAAATGGTCGGTACAAATGTGTGTGTTGGGGGGTGAGGTGTAATATATCTCACGCGGCTGACAGTAACAGCTCTCCTGGGGTGGTAATGATGCGTTTATGTGCTTCACGTAGAGGCTGGCAACCATACGTCACTGAGCACAACACGCCGTCCAGAGAGCGAGGGAACAGTTACTATAGTATGTTAAGGGTGCCCTCCTGGTGGTCCTGCACCGTTCCTTTGGCATATTCGCCTGTTCCTGACTGCACAAATACACGTTTAGAAGCATCACGCAGAGACTAATGGCCAGACTCGTAAGTCACTGAACACTGACCAGACACATGTTACTCTCGCTGGAGAGCTTATCGTCCCTTCGCCTTCCTCCTCCCGGGAACACAAGCACACACAGCCTCCCGCCTTGCCTCCGCCGCGCGTCAGAAGTGTCAATCAAGGGTGTCAAGTGATCCGAAGCACTTCGTTTCCTCTCAGATACAAGGCCGCGTCACTCCTGTAGGGCTGCCATTCGAGACACTCCTGACGTGCCTCAAAATACAGTGGCACTTCGTTTCGCTCCACAAGAGCTGCGAATACCGACCCACTTGTGCTTTTGATGGAGCGAGACGATTGACTGGAAAGTAAGCAATATGTATCACCAGGCTACGGATTGCTTCAGAGGGATATAGATTTAGGAACTCGTGTCATGACGTGGCATGAAAGCAATACAGAAAAGAATAAATAGTAAGAGAAAAGGCAAAAAAAAAAAAAAGAACCACTGTATGAACAAACAAATCTAAACTAGACAGGTGTCACGGCCTCGACAGGTAAAGGGTAGGAGGAGGAGGAGGAGGAGGAGGAGGAGGAGGAGGTGGTGGTGGTGGTGGTGGTAGCAGTGGTGACGCGACGAATCATTTACCCCCCCAATAACAACGAGCCATAATGTTAAGGGTGATAAAGTGATTACACCCGTCGCCGTATTCATTCCCTCCTTCCTTCACACAAAGCTCTCCCTCCTGTACTGTGCGCCGACGGGGATTCCGGGAGATTGATTGGTGTTTTTGAGAAAAGCTGCAAGGAACAGGTTGGCGTGAAGCGTGCCATTAAAGGAATTCATGTCATCAATCATCTCGGCGTTTCTCACCTCAAAAGAAGCCAGTTTGACGCCAGCTGCGGCAGACGGGAGACGAAAGGACGGGGAGAGGTGGGGAGGGAAACACCATGCCACCGGGGAAGAGATGAACGGTGGGGAGGGGTAAGATGCAGAGAGAGAGAGAGAGAGAGAGAGAGAGAGAGAGAGAGAGAGAGAGAGAGAGAGAGAGAGAGAGAGAGAGAGAGAGAGAGAGAGAGAGAGAGAGAGAGAGAGAGAGAGAGAGAGAGAGAGAGAGGAAAGACAGAAGAACAGACACAAAAACAGACACACAAAACAGACAGATAAAAAGACAGACGGACAGACAAACAAACAGACAAACAGACAGACAAACAGACAGACAGACATGGAAACTTACTCCTCAAAAAACAGAAGTATAAACACATAAAGACAGACAAACAAATAAAGAGTAAACAAACAAACTGAGGATTTAAACAAATCAATTGCTGCATAGAAAAGTTCCTTTGTCTTAACTTACAGATGAAGACGTGATGAATGAGCCTATAATTGACCAAGGAGGAGGAGGAGGAGGAGGAGGAGGAGGAGGAGGAGGAGGAGGAGGAGGAGGAGGAGGAGGAGGAGGAGGAGGAGGAGGAGGAGGAGGAGGAGGAGGAGGAGGAGGAGGAGGAGGAGGAGGAGGAGGAGGAGGAGGAGGAGGAAGAGGAGGAGGAGGAGGAGGAGGAAGAGTAGGAGGAGGAGGAGAAGGAGGAGGAGATGGCGGAGAAAGACGAGGAGGAGGAGGAGGAGTAAGAACATAAATAATAAATGGAGAAGGAGAAAAACTGTAATGAGGACAAGAAGAAGGAGGAAAATGGAGAGAGGAAGAATAAGAGAAAGAAAGAAGAGCAAGACAAGACAAGACAAACAAGAGGAGTAGCAGCCCGGCCTATACCTGGCGCCGGCCACACACAAACATCCCGCGGCCTCAATCCACTTGTGCAAGCCTCGCGTGGCCACTGCCAGAATTCCTCCAGCCCTGAAACATCAACAAACACTGCACCTAAATTCGCCAATACGTAAAGTCAACAAACATAAAAGTGTTGCCACAGTGAAGCTTTCAGGCCAAATAATCTGCTCTGGGAGATCAAGCAGCTTTATTTACAGGGAAATGAAAATAAGAAAAAAGACTATTACAGGAAGCAGACAGAAGGTGAACGCTGAGCCGGCATTGCAAAACAAGGTCTCTGTAATGAAAGCTTGCAATTAAAGTCAACTTATAATACAAACTGCAGGAAGGAAATTGGAAGTTGAGCTCCTTTATTGAAGCTTTTCCCAGAGCCACGAGGGAAGGAGGAGCCTGACGGATTATCCCCTGTGTGTGTGTGTGTGTGTGTGTGTGTGTGTGTGTGTGTGTGTATCCAATAGTTCCAAGGAAGACCACATACAAGAAGAGCACATACTGTTGAATAGCAGCAGCAGTAACGAGAACAACAACAACAATAACAACATCAACAACAACATTAATGATAAGAATAGCAATAATAATAATAATAATAATAATAATAATAATAATAATAATAATAATAATAATAATAATAATAATAATAATAATAATAATATATAATAATAATAATAATAATAATAATAATAATAATAATAATAATAATAATAATAATAATAATAATAATAATAATAATAATAATAATAATAATAATAATAATAATAATAATAATAATAATAATAATAATAATAATAATAATAATAATAATATAATAATAATAATAATAATAATAATAATAATAATAATAATAATAATAATAATAATAATAATAATAATAATAATAATATTAATAATATAATATAATAATAATAATAATAATAATGATAATAATAATGATAATAATAATAATAATAATAATAATAATAATAATAATAATAATATTGATAATAATAATAATAATAATGATAACAACTATAGTAATAATAATACTAGTAATAAGATAAACAATAATAATATATAATAATAATAATAATAATAATAATAATAATAATAATAATAATAATAATAATAATAATAATAATAATAATAATAATAATAATAATAATAATAATAATAATAATAATAATAATAATAATATAATAATAATAATAATAATATAATATAATAATAATAATAATAATGATAATAATAATAATAATAATAATAATAATAATAATAATAATAATAATAATAATAATAATAATAATAATAATAATAATAATAATAATAATAAAAACAAAAATAATGATAACATATATTTTCAGTGTACAGAGATGATATGCAGGCTCCTCAAGCGTGTTTCTTCTGTTAATAATATATAAATCTGCTTGATCTGTCACTAGAACTGTTAAAAAAGCATCCTAGATAAAGCTGGCAACTTCAATTAAAGACTTTTGTAAATATAATGGTGTTGCGCAAAAGTGTTTCAGAATATGGTCCTCAGCTGCTCCACATTTGCAAACTATCTCCACTTCCCACAGACAGCAGGACACGCTCTCCCTTCCACTCAATTACCAGCAGCTAATCAACATGGCGCTGTGTCTTTTAAGTCCACGAGTAGTGTGAAAATTAAGACGACTAATGTTCCAGCCCAGGGTGGACGCTAGCACTAATCAGTAACTCGTGTCCCAAAAGTCAGTGTGACGTAATGATGGATTAAGCCCAGCAGATAAATACAGAAGGTAAGAGAGTCTGTGTGTGTAACTCGTATTATGAAACACTTTGCTTTCTCACCAGGGGTATTTTGAAATGGCGCAGAGATGATTAGCTGGGTTCTAAAAAGTGCGTGTTTTATTTAGGAAGTAGATATTTTGTTGATAAGTCCCTATAGCCATAAAAATCCTTAAAAAAACAACTATATCCTAAACTAATCTAACCTAACCTAAGTTAATTTAAATCTAACATTGCTAAGACTCTTTTGATCATATTCTTTCTCATACATCTATTAAGACTGCTTTGACTTCATCATTCACCTCAGTTTGCCCTAGCTGTCTCCCTCTTTCCCTTTCTGAAATGCATCCTTATTTCCTTGCATTTTTCACTCCTTCTGAATCGTCTTCCGCAATTTTCATCTCATTGCTATCCCTTTCCTCTCCTCTTCTTTCTTTATTTTATATTGCTTCATTCTCTCCTCCTTTTCTTTCTTCTCTGCTGCTCCTTTTCCTAATTTTCCTCTGTTCCTTCCCCTACTCCTACATTTTGTGACTCCCTTTTTCACTTATCGTTTCCTCCTCCTTCTCTACCACTAAATCCGCTTTTCCAACGTTCTTTTCCCCCTCCTCTAACTTCCACTCCTTATCCCTTACCCCTTCTTTTTCATCATTCTCTCCTTCCCTCACAGGCTTCTACTCCTCCTCTACTATTTCTAACTCCTCTTTACCGTCGTTCTTTTCCTACTCTTCTAGCTTCTTCGATTCCTCCTCCTCCGCCTCCTCCTCTTCCTCTCGCTCCTCTTAGACGGACAGCCCTGGGTTCCTCCGCCTTGCATGATAATTCTCTTGCTCGATCTCACAGACTTTTAATACTCTTCCCCGGAGCAATTTGGCGGCTGACACGAGGAGAGAATGCAATATGCGCCGTCAAGTTCGCCAAGAGTTGCGCGAGGAGATCGAAAAGTTTGGTTTTCTGTCTTTATTTTTTTTCCTTGAACGTTTCTGTCGCTTATTTGTACGTACCAAGAACGAAGCAGCCTTGGATGGATCGGACAATGCAAAAGAGAGAGAGAGAGAGAGAGAGAGAGAGAGAGAGAGAGAGAGAGAGAGAGAGAGAGAGAGAGAGAGAGAGAGAGAGAGAGAGAGAGAGAGAGAGAGAGAGAGAGAGAGAGAGAGAGAGAGAGAGAGAGAGAGAGAGAGAGAGAGAGAGAGAGAGAGAGAGAGAGAGAGAGAGAGATATGCAAATAACGTACAGGGCTTGCATTCATCTTTCATACTTCTGAAGTTAATCAGCTACAGTCTTTCTAGGCAAACACAACTTATCTTATCGGAGCATCTCATCTCGTCTGGAGAATTCGGCTACGCAAATAACAAAATGGCCAGATATTCTCCGTGTCTACACGTATATGTTTTTGTTTGTATGAAACGTGATTATATGGTGGTCTGTATTTACATAATAAGCTGCCTATATATATTTCTCTCTCTCTCTCTCTCTTTCTCTCTCTCTCTCTCTGTCTCTGATGTCATATCCTGCGGCCAATGCATCTTCCTCCACATTGCGCTCCTCGCCACAATGGAACCTTGCCCCACTCCCCTCACCGTCCTTCCCTCCTGCCCCCCTTCCCTCCTCCCTCCCTTCCTTTACATCCTGGATCCAGCGAAGAGGCTTCTCCACTAGTGAATAGCAGAAGCCTTACTTGATGGGTCATAGGAAGTAATCCCTGTCTGGCAGCCTGGTTCTGACTGCTGCACATCACCAAGCTGGGGATGAAAGACGAGGCTGAAGAGCGCTCCAATAATGGACATCTCGGCTCATGGGGTCCCTATGAGGCCGCCAAGACCTCCACACTCCACCTGAGGACGGATCAGAACCAGGGTTGGGTGGTGGTGTCATACCGCACGTGGACGAGGATCCGGGTGCCCCTTTCCTCTCTACCTCTCCTCTCCTCCACCCCGAGACCTCGAGGCTCTACTCATGTGTACCTTTGACTAATGAGCGGTGTCCATTGCGGGTGCTCTCTCTCTCTCTCTCTCTCTCTCTCTCTGTCCACTTTGATGGGCAGGAAGGGTATTGGAATGCGCTGCTTAAGAGGCACAGGACGCAGGATCAAGGCAGACGGAAAATGGACGTAAAGTCACGAAAAATAAAGCAGAATATGCTTTTTTTATTCCTTTTCTGCCAAACGTTCGGATTTTCTCAAAACTTTCTATATTCTGGCAAGCGATTCTTTTTTGTGCTTACTTTCCCAGTGTCCTTTCTTCGCTCGCGGACGAAGGTCGATAGCACAAAGCGACGCACTCGGTCCGTTTGCATATTAAAGGTTGGGAGAAAGGTCTCCACTTGGTCGCAGGAATATAAAGTGAAAAGAGGTCGTGAAGAGACGCGATCACTGCAACGACCAGGCTGAGTAATTCCTAATGAAAAATAGAGACATATAAAACTGTTACTGATTTACCAGCTAGTGCTTATGTAGTTTTTTTTTGACAAAACACACTGAATACCCTGTGAGATGACTCAACGGTCCCACCTATTGGAGATGACACGTGCGAGAGTACTGTTACTCGGCTTACTTGGAAAATGTAGTTCTCCGAAAGGTATCCAAGAACCATGATTTTCTTAAAACACTGCAATGAGAGGAGCTCTGAACGTTGCACCTGACTCTTCGAAATCATTAATAAAGTCCACAGAACAACGACAATAACCGGCCATTTTGTGCGTTCAACAGTAACTCACTCTAAATATACTGAAGTGGAGTGGTACAACGATGGGTCTGGTCAGCGGGTTGAAACAGTGATCAGGGAATGGATGAAGGGGACGCAGGAAGGTAGTGTACCCTGTCACTGCCAACTTTACAACAAGGTTCAGGAACTTGGGAAAATTTCATATAGGTTGGTTACGCGGCCAGAGACTCGAGACACGTTCACTAACTTGTCGTGTTTACCAATACTTTTTGTGCAGGAAGCTCGTCGCTTGTTTGGCAAGTATCACAAAGACTGCGTGAGAGTATAATGTTATGAATATAGAGTGAGTGACTTCACCTTACTAGGGAGGTAAAGCTAAAAAGTAAATTGAATGCACAACATAAATGTGAAGCTTGGTTGAGTGGAACACACACACATACAGATACACACACACACACACACACACACACACACACACACACACACACACACACACACACACACACACACACACACACACACACACACACACACACACACACACACACACACACACACACACACACACACACGCCCGATAGCTCAGTGGTTAGAGCGCTGGCTTCACAAACCAGAGGACCGGGGTTCGATTCCCCGGCCAGGTGGAGATATTTGGGTGTGTCTCCTTTCACGTGTAGCCCCTGTTCACCTAGCAGTGAGTAGGTACGGGATGTAAATCAAGGAGTTGTGACCTTGTTGTCCCGGTGTGTGGTGTGTGCCTGGTCTCAGGCCTATACGAAGATCGGAAATAATGAGATCTGAGCTCGTTCCGTAGGGTAACGTCTGGCTGTCTCGTCAGAGACTGCAGCAGATCAAACAGTGAATTACACACAGACGTACAGACACACAAACACGCACACACACACGCACACACACACACACACACACACACACACACACACACACATACACACACACACACACACACACACACACACACACACACGTACCCACACATACAAACACACACACACACACACACACACACACACACACACACGCCGCGGCGGCGAGGCAAATGGGCAAGCCTCTTAATGTGTTCACATAGCAGTAAATAGGTACGGGATGTAACTCGAGGGGTTGTGGCCTCGCTTTCCCGGTGTCTGTTGTGTGTGATGTGGTCTCAATCCTACCCGAAGATCGGTCTATGAGCTCTGAACTCTCTCCGTAATGGGGAAGAATGGCTGGGTGACCAACAGGCGACCGAGGTGAATTACACACACAATAATAACAACAACAACAACAATATCTATGACATTCGCCACAACAATAACAACAACAGCAACATCAACATAGACAACAACAACAACAACAACAACAACAACAACAACAACAAAAACAACAAAAACAACAACCACTAAAGCATATAAAAACTTCCATCATATCAACCGTTCTCAGATCCGCAACAGAAAATAAACCTCAATACTATCTCCCTATCACTTCTTCGTTCCCACACACACACCCTGGCCGCTGCTCACTCAACACTGCCACGGTGGAATGATCACAACAGATGAAGAACACACAGCTGGTGCATTTGTTTTCCGTGTGTGTGTGTGTGTGTGTGTGTGTGTGTGTGTGTGTGTGTGTGTGTGTGTGTGTGTGCTAACTATACACGAGACCTAAAAAAAGACGTACTTGCATACACTTCACAATTCCTTTCGAGAAGAATCTTTCAGTTTTCTGGGTATCAAAAGGAAGAGTAGAACCGAACACGGTGCGCCACGGATAAGGCCCTTAGTTTTGCCGCCAATACTGAGTGCCATCCATCCCTCCCTCTTCTCCCACTCAGCCCTGACACCCCTCATCAGAAGCGGCAACTTGGCGAACAAGACGATTCTGAGGCTTTCTGCAATACCAGCATCTCACGTAATCGGATAAAATTAATTAGTTCTGATACCACGTCAATTTTGCGGAATCAGGTCAGGAGCGGAATGTGAGAGACACCAACTTCCATGTACCTAATGCTCCTATAATGACGTGTGACGTAACAGGAAACTCTGGCGAGTCACTTCTCTTTCAGAATAAAGATATCTGAGGCCCGGCATCGTGAGGGCAAGTGAGTATATGTATTAGTATGATGACCTTGTCTGACATATACAAATAAGTAAACAAATGATCCGAACTCGCTCACTGCCTGGTCAAACTCTTTCATCTGTGTCTCTCTACTTCTATTTATCCTTCTTGCTGGAAGTTTGCTCACATTCAACCTGTCCCTAAAAAGGTGACCACTCCAATCCTTCTAACTACCGCCCTATAGCTTTGATTTCCTGCCTTTCTAAAGCCTTTGAGTCTATCCTTAATAGGAAGATAATGAGGCATCTATCAGCTCACAACCTTCTCTCTGATTGCCAGTATGGTTTCCGTAAAGGCAGATCTACTGGTGATCTTCTTACTTTCCTAACTGAATCTTGGTCATCCTCTTTTAGGGACTTCGGTGAAACCTTTGCTGTCGGCCTTGACATATCGAAAGCCTTCGATAGAGTCTGGCACAAATCTTTAATTTCTAAACTACCCTCCTACGGATTCTATCCTTCTCTCTGTACCTTCATCTCCAGTTTCCTTTCCGATCGTTCTATTGCTGCTGTAGTAGACGGTCACTGTTCTTCCCTAAAACTATCAACAGTGGTGTTCCACAGGGTTCTGTCCTATCACCCACTCTCTTTCTATTATTCATCAATGATCTCCTAAATCTGACTCAATGCCCTATCCACTCCTATGCTGATGATACCACCTGCATTATTCAATAGCGCACACAGACACACACAACACAACACACAATTATATGACTCAAGGCGAGATGCTATAGGACGCCTAACTTCTGATCTTTCACTTGTTTCTGATTGGGGCAGAGAAAACCTGGTTTTGTTCAATGCCTCAAAACTCAATTTCTACAACTATCTACTCGACATAACCTTCCAGACAACTATCCTCTCTTCTTCAATAACACTCAACTTCCCTCTCCTCTACATTAAACACACTCGGTCTATCCTTCACTAAAAATCTAAACTGGAAATTTCACATCTCTACTCTTGCTAAATCAGCTTCCAAGAAGTTAGGTGTCCTATGGCGTCTTCGTCCATTTTCTCTCCTCCCAGCTGCTTGCTCTGTACAAGGGCCTTATCCGCCCGTGTATGGAGTATGGCTCTCATGTCTGGGGGATCCACACACAGCTTTACTAAACAAGGTGGAATCTAAAGCTTTTCGTCTTATCAACTCTTCTCCTCTAACTGACTGTCTTGATTCTTTAAGTCACCGCCGCAATGTTGCATCTTTATCTGTCTTCTACCGCTGTTTTCATGCTGTCTGCTCTTCTGAACTTGCTAACTGCATGCCTTCCCCCTCCTGCGGCCTCGCTGCACAAGACTCTCTACTTCTTCTCATCCCTATTCTGTCCATCTTCCTAATGCAAGAGTTAACCAGTATCTTCACTCCTTCATTCCCTACACTGGTAAACTCTGGAACTCTCTACCTGTGTCTGTATTTCCACCTGCCTATGACTTAAACTCTTTCAAAAGAGGAGTGTCAAGACACCTCTTACGTTAACTGGACCCTCCTTTTAGATTTTTTGTTTTTCTCTTTCTACTTTCCTCTTAACAGGGCCTGGCAACCAGCGGGATTTTTTTTTCCAACACTTTGTTTTCCTTGGCCAGTGCCCTTGTAATATATATATATATATATATATATATATATATATATATATATATATATATATATATATATATATATATATATATATATATATATATATATATATATATATATATATATATATATATATATATATATATATATATATATATATATATATATATATATATATATATATACATATATAATGTTTTTAGCCTCCAGCCACGTATTAATAAATCAGATACAAATACAATTTGGTTCATAAATAGGATTTAGACGGAAAGCCTGAACGGGCAATTCAAAACAATGGCTTCCCTGCGTCATTCCCTTTTCAGTAGTGTTATATTAAGATATTTCAGGTAATAGTGCAGTATTACTAATATTAGATTTATCATCAGTCCATATTTTTGCAGATGGTGAGTGTGGATGTACAGTCCAGCGGGGCAGCGGCTCACTGGATTATTCTGCCACGGGGATCTCACATCTTCACACACTTCGGAAGAGTTTTCCGCCAAACGATGCAATCTATAGGTGTGTGTGTTTGTGTGTGTGTGTGTGTGTGTGTGTGTGTGTGTGTGTGTGTGTGTGTGTGTGTGTGTGTGTGTGTGTGTGTATCATAAAGAATGTATTATATATATATATATATATATATATATATATATATATATATATATATATATATATATATATATATATATATATATATATATATATATATATATATATATATATATATATATATATATATATATATATATATATATATATATATATATATATATATATATATATATATATATATATATATATATATATATATATATATATATTTATATATATATATATATATATATATATATATATATATATATATATATATATATATATATATATATATATATATCATATGATATATTTTATGATGATACACACACACACACACACACACACACACACACACACACACACACACACACGGTACCTCAGTGGTTAGAACGCTGGCTTCACAAGCCAGAGGACCGGGGTTCGATTCCCCGGCCGGGTGGAGATATTTGATATTTGGGTGTGTCTCCTTTCACGTGTAGCCCCTGTTCACCTACCAGTGAGTAGGTACGGGATGTAAATCGAGGAGTTGTGACCTTGTTGTCCCGGTGTGTGGTGTGTGTCTGGTCTCAGGCCTATCCGAAGATCGGAAATAATGAGGTCTGAGCTCGTTCCGTAGGGTAACGTCTGGCTGTCTCGTCAGAGATTGCAGCAGATCAAATCAAACAGTGAAGCACACACACACACACATACACACACACACACACACACACACACACACACACACACACGTATAGATTGCATCGTGTGGCGGAAAACTCTTCCGAAGTGTGTGAATATATATATATATATATATATATATATATATATATATATATATATATATATATATATATATATATATATATATATATATATATATATATATATATATATATATATATATATATATATATATATATATATATATATATATATATATATATATATATATATATATATATATATATATATATATATATATATATATATATATATATATATATATATATATATATATATATATATATATATATATATATATATATATATATATATATATATATATATATATATATATATACCTACATGAATAGATATAGATATAGATATTTAGAAATAGTAAATTTTCTTACATTTAATATTGTTCAAGTAAGAAAAAGTCTGAACGTCTTTCCCTTACTTTTCATTCTCCAATTCTCTCTCTCTCTCTCTCTCTCTCTCTCTCTCTCTCTCTCTCTCTCTCTCTCTCTCTCTCTCTCTTCTCTTTTTTTCTTATCCCTAACTTTTCGTCTTTTTAGTGTTCCTTGCTGCCTCATTTTTCCCTCTCGTCCTCCTTATGTCCCGCTCCTTTACCTCCTCGTCCACCCTTCTTGTCGCTCGGCTCCCTTGCCTCCTGGCGGGTCAAGCGCCATGCCAGCATCAGGAAGGAGGCCCTTCATCACGCCCATGCCGCATCGAGGTGTCGGTTCTCAGGCGCCTCGTCACGCCCTCTCACCTCGGCGTCAGGCACTCGTGCCAAGGCAGCTGCCTCGCCTCAAGTTCACTTAATAGTGTTTCTTATACCCATTTCGTATGTTGAGGAAGCAATTTCACATCTCTTATGATATTGATGATCTACACGCTCCGGGTCTGTATTATACCTATCGACGCTGCAACATGTCACGCACGATGGGTCTTATATGACACTCTTATTGTTGAAGGATATTCGAACAAAAAATAGCAAATTATTAACTTCTTTTCGTTCGAAACGTTTTTCTTCTATGTTTCTGCCCAAATGTGAGGCAAGGCGACGTGATGGCCTCTGGGGTATTGGGTTTTGAGAGGCTTAAAGCTGATCTGATGCCAGACGATGCGGGATAATGCCAGGGCGAGATAGCGGTGATGATTCAGAGAAGGTGGCAAGGCGAGGACATGTTGCGAGTGAATGTACCGGTTAAAAGACACTTTGAGAGCCATCCTCCTCTTCTTCAGCCAACCACTCTGTACCTCCAAACGTTGAAGCTTTCCCTTTATCGTGTACCTGTGCCCTTAACCACTATCTAGCCTCTTCCCTTTATTTATCCCCAGAAAGCTCACGATATCAGCAAGAAAACAACAAAGCTTATAATAACACTGCGGGCAACCTATGAGTATACCAAATCAGTGTATAATGTGAACATAAGAAAATACAAGACAAAAGACAAAAACAACACACAATAATCAAGACCACAAAGATAAAAAAATTGTGAAACTAATGCATTAAAAAGTAGACTTGGGTGTACGCAAGGCGGACCTAAAGGTAAAGTGAGGCAGAAGAACCCGAGTGGTGCGTCCCTAGCGTTTTAAAACATCGATCTTGGCCATAATACCTACGTGAATACAACCTTTCTTGCTCCTCGGCATTTGCTGGTGGGTGGAGCAGAAAAGGCCAGGAAGTGAAAGGGATAGATGGAGGTAATGATGAGAAAAATGAAGGCAAAAAAGAGAGGAAAAGAGAAGGAAAGGAGAAGAGTAAACTGGAAACTAATGCATGAGGCAGCGGGATGTGCGTTACAAGCAAGCAAGAAGAAGTGGAAGCAGAGGTGGGAGGAAGGTTAGAGAAATTGCCAGAAAAAGAAAAAGGTAAAGGATAAAAATGGATACCGATACACGAGAGGAAATTAATCTGGTAGAGCAGGAGAGAAGAATCAGCGAGTAAATGACAAAAGCCAGGGCGATGGAAGAATCTGAAATGTGTGTGAGAAAAAATGTGAAAGAGAGTGAAAAAGGTCACCTAAGAAAATTGTAAAAAAAAGGAAATGGATGAAAACGAATGTAAAGCAAAGAAAATTGGAGGAACGAAAATTCGGAAAGAAAAAGTAAGGGAGAAAATGAAAGACGAAGCAAGTTACAGAAGAAAAGCAAAGAAAGCATTTCAGAAAGAGAAAATAAAGGGCTGGGAACGGACTGGATAAGTGGAGGAAGAAGATGAAAGGAAAAAACGGAAGGCAGGAGAAACTGCTGACTGGAATAATGGAAGAAGAAAATGGAATGCAAAGAGAAAGTCAGGGAAACTAAAGAATAAAATGTGACTGAAGTATATCGTTCAAACAAATTAACAAATAGAGAAATGAATAGATCAACAAATAATACAAAACGTTAGCTGTAAAGGAAGCAAAAATAAATAAGAGAAAAGGGGAAAGAGAAAAGCGGGGGAAGAAAACTAATCTAGCAAACAATGTAATACTTTCTTTGTCCATTCTCTTATACATTCATTTATTTGAACGTGAGCCGGTGCCAAGTGTGAAGGAAAAGGGGCACAAGAGGAGGCACTTAAACACGCGGCCATTCCTTTATCTCTCTCTCTCTCTCTCTCTCTCTCTCTCTCTCTCTCTCTCTCTCCCTCTGTACTTGGAATGGTGAGAGAGAAAAAAAAAAGAAAAGAAGCCACTCTTCGAACCAAACATCTTGAAAACAATACATTCTCTCTCTCTCTCTCTCTCTCTCTCTCTCTCTCTCTCTCTCTCTCGTTCACATATCCACTCGCAAGGAATGGCTGACTGAGGAATTCTTTTCTTGCTTATAACGGTCTCGATGGTCATGTAGTCAGGGCTGAGTCAATAAGGAGCTTTAAAGAAGATCAGATAAGTTCATGTATGGGGATGATAGATGGAATTAGGTAGCTTTAATCACACAGGGACTGCCACGTGTAGGCCTGGCGGTCTCTTGCATCTTCCCTCTTTTTTTATGTTCTTAAGAGCATTTGAACATTGCCACATTGTTATTTGAAGAGAAGGAAGTGCTTGTCAAATATACATGTGTGTGTGTGTGTGTGTGTGTGTGTGTGTGTGTGTGTTTTATTTGTCTAGAGTTTGGTTACTATGATTTCTGGATTTAATTTATCCTTTACGTCTTTTGTGCTTATGTTTGTTATGTAGTTTTACGTGAATACTTGCAAGTGTCGTCATTGAATATATTCTCGTAATCTATCTATTTATCTATCTCAGTTTTTTTTAAGACTTTAGAAACTGGCATCTCATTTTTCCTCCTTCTTTTTGTTGCCTTAATCCAAAGTTCCGTCTATATAAAGAAATAGATGCATAAATAGAAAAAATACATCAATAAATTAATAAATAAATAAATGTATACTTAAATAAAATCAGTATTTGTGTAGACTTTGGGAAGTGAGCACAGGAGTATAGGTGATATCATATTCGACCCCTGCGAATGAATGACTATTCCCTTTAGATGAGTACGTGTGTGTGTGTGTGTGTGTGTGTGTGTGTGTGTGTGTGTGTGTGTGTGTGTCATGTTTGCCGCTGGTGTGGAAAACATATACTATAGTGCAGGAGACGGCGGGCGCAGCGTTAGTGTGGAGAGCGCCAGTGTGTTCCGGTTAACTAATGAGTACTGGCAAAATGTGGAAAATACGTGCGTGTATCTTTTTGGTGTGCGCTACGGGGATGTTGTTGCTTTACAGTTTCCACGTGGCCTAACGGAACCTAACATAAGCTAACCTGGCCTAACCAAACCTAACCCGCATAACTATGGTGATGTTTGCTGTGATGATGAAGGACGAACCATTACTAACATGTAGACAGATGGATAGATGAGTAGGTTGAGAAGTGAAGAATGAATAATAGTAATTGATGTGCATACAAATAGACAAATCGATCGATAGATAGATAGATAGATAGATAGATGTATTGAGAGATAGATAGATACTGACAGACATACAGGCAGAGAGAAACAGATTTTTAGACATGTAGACAGATAGATAGAAAGATGGATAAGTAAATAGATAAATAGATAGATAGATAGATAGGTAGATAGACAGACAAACAAGCAGAGAGACAGATAGACAGAGATTCATAGATATGAAGACAGACAGGTAGAAAGATGAATAAGTAGATAGATAGACAGAGACAGGCAGAGAGACAGATAAAAAAATTCACATATATGTAGACAGACAGATAGAAAGATTGATAAGTTGATAAATGAAATAACTGGACAGATAAATAGATCAGTAGATAGAAAAAATTATAGATAGATAGATAGATGAACAGACAGACAGACAGATAAACTAATAAACAAGCAGAGAAATCGATAGACAGACAAAAAAAAAAAAAACACACACATAAATAGATACGTAGATAGATAGACTGATAAATGGATAAAGATAAATAGATGGATAAACAGTAATACACAGTAATAAAAAAAGATAAATAATAAATAAGAACAAGTATATAAATATTCTCAAAAACTCGGCCCATCATAGATATAAGACCTTTTTCTTTAGTTATTTATCAGTTACTTTATCTTGACTGAAAATATAAACTCCAAGCTAACACAAACACATCAATTATAACTATACAGCAATCTCAAAAAATCGTCTTTCGTTTGGCTTTCTCTTGTCTGTTTATCTCCTTCAGTACTGGAACGCATTTTTACCTCGAGTTTTGGGTAGGATTACAATAATTTATTGATATTAGGAAGGCTTTATGGAGGTCAGAAGAATAATACACAGTCTTCACTATTTTCAATCCCAGCGTGAATTTCTGAAGCTGTATAAAATCACCAAATAGTACCCAGAATGAATAGAAAAACCCGTCATGGTACTGAAGGGGTTGATGAGAGCTCCACCAGTGTGTCTGTATCTTCACATCTTTTCCTGCAGCGGGTGTGTTCAGTGTCTCGCTGTGATGGATGGTGATTGCAAACACTTAAAGATGAATTGCTGGGATTCGCTTTCTGCACAGACGCCAAACGCAAAATGTCTCACACACCAAACATCAAAAATCTGCTAAAATTGTTCTGCTTGTCTATATCAGTAGAGTCGTAGAGTCGAATAATCTTTGTGAACCCAGGTAGGCTGTTCTGGTAGCGAGGTGTGCTGGTGCCTGCCACACAGCGGGGGTTAGTCCTCATAAAGCTGTGCACGGCGCAATGGAGCTCTTTCATGCATATTCTCAATACGTAATAATGCCCAAAATGTGATGGCAAATAATTAAATCACCGGGGAGGCTCAGCTGAATGGAAACAAAACTCGCAACATTTCAAAGCGCCAATTTGTGATTTTTTCCCCCCACACGCTTTTAACATTAATTTTATTCATTTAACTTTACGAAGAGCTTGCAGAGTTTCGAATAAAGGAGAGGATGATTTTTGCATTTGGATCATAGATGAATAAGTGTTTTTTCTGTATTTAAAGCTAAGGGATCTAAAGAAGTTAATATGAAATGAGCGTGTTCTCTGGTCAAGGAGAGTGACGGTTCAATGCCTGCTATTAAACAAACACTACTAATTAAAACCTCTTGTTCTTCTTCTTGTTATTCTTCTTCTGCATTTTTTTTTTCTTCTTCTTCTTCTTCTTCTTCTTCTTCTTCTTCTTCTTCTTCTTCTTCTTCTTCTTCTTCTTTTCTTCTTCTTCTTCTTCGTTTTCTTCATTTTTTTTCCTACTTTAAGCAATGATATGTTGGCGATGAATATTATTCCTAACGTCTGAAGTTCTCTCACTGTTACATGTCAGGGATAGTGAAGGCTTTCATTATGTTGTCACTTGTCTCTGTACTTTCTGGTCTATGAAACCAGGAAATGCTGCCTTAATGATGATGGCAGGAAAGTTGGCAATAAATCTTTTGATCATTGCGAAGTTCCTCTAAGCTACCCCTTTACTCTATTTGCATGAAACATTACAGGAATTCATTCGATTTTTTTTGTCGTATATAGCAAACAAATATGAAGACAGCAGCAACATTTCCCAAAGAAACATTGACATTGTTTCGGGTGCAGAGAAATGGTTAAACTTCTGGTGAAATTAAACGATTGCAATTTTCACTTATTCTCATTCTATTATTCATTTACATAGTGTTTTTTGCTTTTTAATTGACTGTCCAACATTTTAAAACGTTATGAAATATTTACATATAAATAAAGTTTCCTTGCTAATCATCATCTTGTGCAGCAAGCAGTAAGTATACACACAGCTTGCAATATTTTTATTAATTTTTTTTTGCATTGCTTCAGTATTGTAGCACAACATTTCATAAAAATGTAAATGCGATGAAACTACCTGAAGCTTATAAAAGAAATAAAGAATTAGCAGTAACTTGAGTTTTGAAAGATAATACAAGAGAAAATCATGTCATCTACTATTGTTTGCCGGTGAAATTGTGGTTTGAGCGTGGTGCGCTGTGCTGCAGCGTCTGCCCTGCCAGGGTGCGGGGCGGCGCTGATAAACCAGGACATGTGGACGCGTATGATTGCATTACTTGACAATGAATCAATTGAGGAAGCTCTGACATGGGAGCGCAAGATCTTTTGTACTCGGGATGCTTGTGTATTGCTGTGGAATTCCATCGGTATAGGGCATCCTCGTGGCACGCGTTCGCCTCCCCGTGACTGTCAGTTCGCGGGGTCGTACTGATAACAAAGGCAGGTTTTCAGAACGACGTCAGGCCGTGATTGGATGGCTGATGTGACCGGCATACTGTGAAAGCAACCTACCCATTACGGGGAAATTGTATTGAGTGGAAGCTTAATTAACTGATTTAATAATGACTTAATGTACCTTCCTGAAATGATGCCAAAATTTCTACGAGCTCAGCCCACCTACACTATAGAATGATAGGTGGAGGTGGTGGTGGTGGTGGGTGATGAGAGGAGAGGCGGAATGGTGAGGAGGTGGCTGGGGAGTCTTCTGTCGGCCCCACTCCAAGATTTTCCCATTAAAAGAAGAGTAATTTTGCGCCTCGATCCTGCGTATTGGATGAGGGCAAAGTAAACGAACCCGTCACTTAGCCTGAGACGAAGATATACAAGGCATGAATTAGAAAATCTTTCCCTTTCGTTCCACCTCATGCTCCCGTGTGTGTGTGTGTTAGTGCGTGTGTGTGTGTGTGTGTGTGTGTGTGTGTGTGTGTGTGTGTGTGTGTGTGTGTGTGTGTGTGTGTGTGTGTGTGTGTATGGAGCGGCAGAAAGAAGAGAGGAGGGGGGTGGTTTGCCGTGAGTGGTTTTTGACACATTACTCAGGAGAGAAACATTAAGATCGGACTAATGTAAATCCACACACACACACACACACACACACACACACACACACACACACACACACACACACACACACACACACACACACACACACACACACACACACACACACACACAATAATCAAACACCCACACTCTTATGTCTACCTACAGTCACTCGGCGATAAATTTCAATTCACACAAAGAAACCAGCGTCACACAACATGACTTCTTCTCCTCCTCCTCCTCCTCCTACTCCTCTTACTCATACTCATCCTCCTCCTGCTATAAATCACCAGTACACACCAATGTCACTGTCCCTAATCACACCGCACCATATAATACATTCCCACCCGAAATTGGACAAAAGAGAAAGGAAGAGAGACCGAGAGTAAAAAAAAAATAAGACAAAAAAGAAAAATAAACGCATAGGTATTCTAAATCAACCACCCTTACTCTTATCCTGATGAAAGTCGAAGGGGAAATGGACTGAATGTATGTATAGTGGATCTGGCTTTGACGGGGTTGCTAAAGGGTCTGTGGCAGCGTGCGTGGACTTGAGGGGGCGGGTGTGATTACCGGGAAAATGAAAGGTTTAGGGTTATTTGCCTTTTGTAATATTGATAAGCGTCCTGCAGGGTTTTGTACGGCTGTGTTGAACGTCGCACTGTTTTTTTTTTTTTTTTTTTATGAGTTGTCTTAGCAGAAAAACATCTAGCGAGCGAGCGAGAGAGAGAGAGAGAGAGAGAGAGAGAGAGAGAGAGAGAGAGAGAGAGAGAGAGAGAGAGAGAGAGAGAGAAGAAATAAGATCTCAAGAAAAGAAAGGCAGAAGGAGAGGAAAAAGGGAAGAAGAGCAAAAAGAAAAGGAGGACAAAGAGGAAGAGAAGGAAGAGGAGGAGGAAGACGAGGAAGAGGAAGGGACGGCGACGAGAAAGAACCTTACCGAGCTGAGGCGGAAGGATAATAAGCCTGAAGGAAAAAGAAAACGGAAGAAGGGAGGACCTTGAAGGAGAGAAAGAGAGAAAAGGAGGAGAAAAGAAAAGAATAAGGAAAGAAAAGAAAAAGTTTTAGTGAAGAGACATTATGACAAGTCTAGAGAGAAGAGGAGGAGGAGGGAGGCAGGGATATAGAGAAGGAGAGAGGGAGGAAGAGAAGGAGGAGGCTGGGTAGAAAGGAAGAGAGAAGGGAGAGGGAGTGTGGGGAGGGACAGAGAGGTGAGGAGAAAGGAGGAGGTGGTGCCGACTGTCAATACTTGTTGCGCCTTCCTCTATGTTCCCTTGATGCTGTGTTGGGTTGTGTTGTGGTATGGTGTGGTGTGAGCTGGCGTGTGTGCGGCAGAGAGAGAGAGAGAGAGAGAGAGAGAGAGAGAGAGAGAGAGAGAGATGATTCTACTTAAAACGCCTATGTTGTCTCGCTATTTTTTTTTTTTTTTTTAGCCACGGTGAATACTCAATTTCTTCTGGGTACACTAGTAATTTCATTCTCAGGAGCTAAGTGATATCATGATCTTTCACCAGAGTACAAGACAGGTAGAGAGGCAGGGAGGGATGAAGGAGGGAGGAAAACGGGAAAATGTAGGAGAAAGAAGAGGAGGAAGAGCAGGAGGAGAAGGTGGAAGAAGAGGAAGAGAAGAGAGAGAGAGAGAGAGAGAGAGAGAGAGAGAGAGAGAGAGAGAGAGAGAGATAGAGAGAGATAACTACAATGATAATCAGCAGCATTACAATCCATTCAGCATAATCAGACTCGCCCTTCTCTGGTTCCCTTCCTTGCCTGAGCTCAAACATCCCCCCGTTGCTTCTCACTCACTTCACGGGGACCAACCTCACTCATCCCTCAAGTTCCTCTATCGGAGACACCTCGCATATTCCATTTCCTTCCCTCCTCATCAACCATGTAGAGAGAGACAGAGGTAGAAAAAAAAACAATAAAATACTAACATCGATGCTCTTTCTATCTACTCTCTATACCTTTTTCTCCTCTCTCTCTCTCTCTCTCCTTCCAGAACCAGAACATTACTACCATCCCTAGGAGCAGAGAACACTGGCGGCCGTAAGAGGCGTCCAAACAGGAGTGGGGAAAGTGGGTATTGGCTGAACAACAGTAAATAAATAAAGATTCTCACTATCTCCGTCTGGGTGCGAGAGAACGAGAGCGAGAGAGAGAGAGAGAGAGAGAGAGAGAGAGAGGATTAAAGATTACCGGAAAAGAGAACGGGAAAACAGAAAGGGTTAGTGTCAGTAATGGACTACAAGGGAAACAAAGAATAACAAAGGAATATGTGAACAAAAAGAAATATAAATAACACGGAGCAAAATGAAGTATGAAGTAATGGAGAGAGAGAGAGAGAGAGAGAGAGAGAGAGAGAGAGAGAGAGAGAGAGAGAGAGAGAGAGAGAGAGAGAGAGAGAGAGAGAGAGAGAGAGAGAGAGAGAGAGAGAGAGAGAGAGAGAGAGAGAGAGAAAAAAAATAAAGGATACATTGGAGGGAAAAGAACGTGGAAAATGGAAAGGGGTAGAGACTAAAAAAACGGAAGTGAAAAGTGAACAAAAAGGCGAAGAAAAGAAATATCGGAAACGGATCTTCTTTATAACTTCCCCGATGGAAGAGAGAGAGAGAGAGAGAGAGAGAGAGAGAGAGAGAGAGAGAGAGAGAGAGAGAGAGAGCACACACACACACACACACACACACCATCTCCCTCACACAAAGCAGACACACTATACTAACATGACACGTAATATACTCTTATTCTCGCATTACTGTGACTCACGTGGAAAGTTACCCAAGGCAGTGCTCATCACGTACTACAGACGGATCTCATGTGCAACGCTCACGCTCAATAACCACAACCTGCGTGAAGGGAATGCACAAGAACACCGGAACTCTCTCGCCAGCTCCAAGACTCTTTATATTTTCAAGTTTCTGAAAAAATGAATCAGCGCCCTTGCTGGTAAGAACGCATTTCTTCCCTTGTCCTTCCCCTTTGTCTGATACTTCGGTGGAATTTTAAAAAGAAGGAGTGGGTGGGTGTACGTGCACGGAGAGGCAATGCTGGAAAAATGATTCCCAGCTGTTTTTTTTTTCTGCGAAAGGTGAATTGGCACGGTGGCAAGTTCTATCCAGAATATGAAGAGTAATGATACCGGCCTAGTTTTGTATCCGGAATCTTAATCTGTAAGTGCATTCTATTTCATTAAGTTCCTGTAAAGTCCAGTGTATCAGCATGCCCGCTGATTCGCATGGGGGAAAAAGAAGTGAAAAATCTTTAGAGATCGAGAGGTTTAAAGTGAATTTCCTCAAATTGGCTTATATAAACTCTGAGAGTGGATCGTGGTTTTATGTTGATGTCATCTATAATTAATTTAGCTCTGATAGTTCTAAGTCTATTTTTGTGTTATTTTCATTAAATATTCGCTACCATCTTTAAGTAAAGTGTGAGTGAAAGTTGCAGCGAGGTGACTTGCAACCTTCAGTTTCTCTGTGAAAGTTAGTCAAAGGTTTTTGCATGTCGTCTATTATGCAAACTCTTCTTCCCACTCTGCATGTATCCATCGTGATAATGCAAGGATCCACTAACATGTAAATCCCCTCCCTCTTTTTCTTTCTTTCTCTTTCTCTTTTTATTGTGTTAAACCCTGAAAATGGACTTTCATTTTGATAATAAAACATCTCTTACAATTGTTATACTTAACAACTTTTCTTAACGCTAATGATTTCCAAATATATATGTATTTTTCTAATCCTTTTATTTGTTCATCACCTGCACAACATCGCTAACTATTTCATTGATTTAATAGAAATTCACTTCAGTTAAATCGAAAAATAATCACTGCAGCGTAAACCACGCATGGTTTTATTCAGTGTAGACTCCTGAATGTGGGAATTCCTGGCAGCAATTAAATAATTCTAAAAACACTTATAATATGCTGGGGGAGATTCTTACAGTAATGTGTAGCGATGCATCAATGCCCAGGCATCGCGGTGTGCGCCACTGCCACCAGCTGTCGCCACCAACACAACTATTCCAAGACCTCGACAATTTGCATTTTGACCATTAATTATTTACACACACACACACACACACACACACACACACACACACGCACACACACACACGGCCCGGTAGCTCAGTGGTTAGAGCGCTGGCTTCACAGCCAAATGACCGGGGTTCGATTCCCCGGCCGGGTGGAGATATTTGGGTGTGTCTCCTTTCACGTGTAGCCCCTGTTCACCTAGCAGTGAGTAGGTACGGGATGTAAATCGAGGAGTTGTGACCTTGTTGTCCCGGTGTGTGGTGTGTGCCTGGTCTCAGACCTATCCCAAGATCGGAAATAATGAGCTCTGAGCTCGTTCCGTAGGGTAACGTCTGGCTGTCTCGTCAGAGACTGCAGCAGATCAAACAGTGAATTACACACACACACATACAATATACACACACACACACATACAATATACACACATACAATACATACATATATATATATATATATATATATATATATATATATATATATATATATATATATATATATATATATATATATATATATATATATATATATATATATATATATATATATATATATATATATATATATATATATATATATATATATATATATATATATATATATATATATATATATATATATATATATATATATATATATATATATATATATATATATATATATATATATATATATATATATATGCATACACATATATGCATACACGTGTAAGCAACACACAAGACTTTATCAGACACAAAGTTTTTGAATATGAAGAAAATGACGCCACTCGACAAGCGTAAAACATTGTTTAAAGGTATTTTTTTTCTTTTAAAGAATAATTTTAACCATCACTGTTTCCATTTTTTTTTCTCATGAGGGAATGCTCACAAACCAGAGGACCGGGGTTCGATTCCCCGGCCGGGTGGAGATATTTGGGTGTGTCTCCTTTCACGTGTAGTCCCTGTTCACCTAGCAGTGAGTAGGTACGGGATGTAAATCGAGGAGTTGTGACCTTGTTGTCCCGGTGTTTGGTGTGTGCCTGGTCTCAGGCCTATCCGAAGATCGGAAATAATGAGCTCTGAGCTCGTTCCGTAGGGTAACGTCTGGCTGTCTCGTCAGAGACTGCAGCAGATCAAACAGTGAAACACACACACACACACACACACACACACACTCACACACACACACACACACACACACACACACACACACACACACACACACACACACTCACACACTACACAGAACCTCATGTAACCGACCTCTGCCCCGGGCATCACTTTCATTAACTCGTCACAGTCCATGTGCATATAGACATTCAGTTGATGCGTCACTCACTTTGATAATTGTACACCGCCCCACGGGTGTCCCTGACACGCAGCTTCTATGACGCCCACGCACGCAGCCGTGGTACTCCTCACACAGACAGAAGGATGGAGAGGCAGACAGATACACACACACACACACACACACACACACACACACACACACACACACACACACACACACACACACACACACACACACACACACACACAGAGAGAGAGAGAGAGAGAGAGAGAGAGAGAGAGAGAGAGAGAGAGAGAGAGAGAGAGAGAGAGAGAGAGAGAGAGAGAGAGAGAGAGAGAGAGAGAGAGAGAGAGAGAGATTTATGCAAAATTTACATAATTTTCTTTTATATCAAAATTCATATCACATAGAAGAAGGTCAGGGGTGGAGGGATGGCCCGAGGAGCTGCATCACAAACAACGATAAGCAGGAAGCGCACTTGCAATACGACCTGCAAATGCTACTTCTGTGAACTAACTTAGCAAGACACTTTTCTGTGTGACTTTTAAATTTTGGTCTTTAGAGTATCATTTTTAAGAATTGAAACTTCCATTAGGCCTCTTATCTCCTTTTCTGTTACACTTGCTTAAAGTCGTTATATATAAAAAAAATAAAATCTCTTTTTTTTTTTTTTTTTTTTTGTAAGCATTATTACTAAAGCTATCCAGCGTGCAAGTAATGGCTGCACTGTTTCCCATGTGTGGTTAAGAACTCAACGTCCACTTCACAACAATTTCTAGTCCATTTTTTTCCAGCATCTTTAAATCCTCACACTATTAAACGAAATTTTCTCCCATAAACACTTACAATTTTTGACTCTTATATGTTTCTGCGAAAGTCACTCAAATACTTATGTAGCTTGGGGGCGGGTGGAAATATAACATCTCATTCTCTTCTCTGCATTGTTGTAAATGTTAACAACGGGTAACTATAGCACTGAAAGTGTTAATAAAGTGTTTGCTACCTTTATCATATACTGAAGCTTCTCCGCACCAAGTCAATATTTCTCCATATCGTATTGGTGGTGATATCTTTAGGCAGATTTTCAAAGCGCAGAGAATGAGATGAACCCTAAAATTTACAGATATTGTCATGAATGAAAACCTGAGAGAGAGAGAGAGTGTTCAGCTTCCGTTCTTCTCGCTACCTGGGACGCTGCTTCTCCTTACATCAGAAAAAAAAATAGAAAAAATTATTACAAAAACATGCCTCCTCCTCTTATATTGCTATACGATCAGGTATGCAATAGTCGTACTTGATAAACAACCTTATGACCAAATACACAAAACTCCGAAGCCAAATATGCAAATTTCAAACTCTCTTCGCAATATTCAGGCCAGATTCGTAATTTTTCCGGCACCGCGTGTGTTATTTTCCTCCAGTGTGCATTAATATGACGCGAATTCATTTTCAATCCGGATCCCGAGAACCCCTGCTGATGGCTCCGCTCGATGTGAGACTGACAGCAATGAATAACAGCTCATTCACGCCCTTTCTGACTCGTGAATCTAGTGTTTTTTTTTTTCTCATCAAAGGTGAGGCGAGTGAAGGATGAGACGCTACAGAGGACTGACATTATGGAGGGAGAGGGAGAGGCGAGGTGTTTGATGAAATAAACATATCGTGAAAATGAATAAATACGAGCAAATTACTGAACAGTGGGATTCCATTAGGCGCTGTCACTTCCCGCCCATGTTCGCCATTGACTCTGATGTGGGAAAATTGCCTGCGTGACCTTGCCGCGGTGTTTGCAGTATAACTATATATTTTTTTCTAATTTGCTATTTTCTTTTTTTTTCTTTTTTCGTAATTTAACTTATGTTCGTTTCTCAGTCCAACTCAGCCTACGAAACAAGAGACATGTTCTTATCCCAGCATTTCGTAATATTCCTTCCGTGTCATTAGAAATGTGAAAAATGAAGAAATCTGATACTGAGTAGATGAGCAATGAAAAGAAAAGGAGAAAAGATGAGAGTTGATTTTCATTCTGAAACTACGCTTTTCATGCTCGAGATTGGTACAAAAGGGTCTTAAAAGAATATAAGACTTCCACAAACCTGCTTTTATTTTTTTCTACGTTGTGGTTTGGTCCGAAACTAACAAAGCAGCTCCCCTGCCACACTATCCTGAAGTTACAACCTTAAGTCACCACCACTTTGTAAGAAGAAAGAAAAAATATCACAAACTCATGACGCAGGACTCCAATTGAATGGAAGTCCTTCTCTTATTCACAGCAGTAGAACAAGATAGATTCCCGTTGGGATGGACACACACACACACACACACACACACACACACACGTCATGCCTGTATACCCAAAATCAGTTAGGTAATAGAAATGAAAAATATGGAGGTTATTTATAATAGTGAAATTTATTTAACAAGGGTAAAAATATTGAGCATTCAGGTAAGCGTTTGGTAATTAATGAAAACTGGAGGATGAAATGTTGAAAGGTCTCACTCGTAAAGAACTGACAGAGAGAGAGAGAGAGAGAGAGAGAGAGAGAGAGAGAGAGAGAGAGAGAGAGAGAGAGAGAGAGAGAGAGAGAGAGAGAGAGAGAGAGAGAGAGAGTAATAATAATAATAATAATAATAATAAATCGTTTATTCCATGAAACATGGTTATTCAATTGATCGTACAAATAGACATGATAAAAATATTGTAATTGTAAATTATTAACTAACTTAGTAAAACGATAGGCGTTAAAATTATAAAGTAAAACTATAAAACAGTGAACTCAGAATACAAAAGAATACCTAAAACAAAACTAAAATATTGTAAGAATGTAAAAGTTATAAAATTCATAACAGCTGTTATGTAATATAAATATAAAATGTTGGTACCTAGTTTGACATTCTGAACAGTAAATTTCTAAGACTAGATATAAAACTGTGTAGGCTTCCAGAGGTGGTGATATATTGAGGTAACTCATTCCATAAGTTGGGCCCACACACCGTGGTGGCTCTGGCGCCAGAGTCTGTTTTAGTTCTTTGGACATGCAGGTTGTTTCCTTGTCTTGTTGTGGTCGTTGTGTTATCTCTGACTGTGGAAAGGTTCAGGTACCAGTCAGGATATAGTCTATTCACTGATTTATACACTGTGCTGCACTTCTCGAAATAATATTTGTCTTTGACGGTCAGCCACTCAAGTTCTTTTATAATAGGAGTCACGTGGTCATATTTTCTAGCTCCTCCATTAACAATTTTAGCAGCAAAGTTTTGCGATCTTTGCACAGTATGAATGAGAGTTTTGTTGGTAGAACCCCATATACAAGTACAGTAATTAATAAGGCTAAGCACTAGGGACTGTACGACAGTTGTACGTGTTGTTTGATCAAAATTCTCACTTACTCTATTTATGTACATTAATATCCCCATTATTTTGGAATTGAATTCTGCAATGTGCACGTCAAAGAGCATATATCTATCAAAATAGACACACAAATTCTTCACCTGTGTGGTCGGGTATATGTGTACTCCGTTACAACTTATAAAAATGTCGGGGGAATTCGGGCTAACAGTTGCCTATTTCCAATGAATATGCATTGCGTTTTTTTGTTATTTAATAAAAGACCATTAGTTAAGAAGTAAAGTTTTATATCCCGCAATGCATTTTCAGTGATGGAGATGAGCCTATCAAGATTTTCAACAGTATCACCTTCAAGGAACTGTGTGTCATCCGCATATTGTATCACAGATGTCTTCACTTTCTCATTAAGGTCATTTACGTATATTGAAAATAAAATCGGGCCAAGAATTGAGCCCTGCGGAACTCCGTATCTTACATTTACTTCCTTAGATACTGTATTATTTAAGCGAACAGACTGTGATCGATTTTGAATATAATTTGTAAACCAAAAGCTATCAATGTTTAGTTTAGCGCACTTACGTAATAGATTATCGTGGCTGATACTGTCAAAGGCTTTTGATAGATCACATAAAGTTAAGATAGATATTTTCTTTGAGTCCATATTGCCATAAATTTTGTCTGTAATAACAGTGAGAGCAGTTTCTGTGGACAGTCTAGGACGGAACCCGTGGTGCGTGTTAGATAACAGTTTATTGGCTTCTAAATAACGTGTGAGCTGACCAGCAACTACTTTC
Organism: Portunus trituberculatus; assembly: GCF_017591435.1. Lineage (NCBI taxonomy): Eukaryota > Metazoa > Arthropoda > Malacostraca > Decapoda > Portunidae > Portunus > Portunus trituberculatus. The sequence continues at coordinate 35,453,778 of NC_059295.1, forward strand.
TCAACAATGTTTGATAGGATGGGTAAAAGGGAAATGGGTCTATAATTATTAAAATCATTACTATCACCACTTTTAAAGAGTGGAACTACCAAAGCATGTTTCCAAGTAGTAGGAAAAATGCCTGTGACAATAGAAGTGTTAACAATGCAAGTTAGATCAAAAGCGATCACATACAAGGAATCCTTAATGAAAGTCAAAGGAATACCATCAGAGCCTACTGAGTTTGTATCTTTAAGTCCTTTCATAGTTAGGATTATAGTGTCAGTGTCAACAGGTTGTGGTCTAAAATTATTATCACCATCAGAAGTAACAGTCATATCATTAAAAAGAGTCACATTTTCACCATGGAGCGTCTCTTGAGTTTTTTCATATGTATTTCTTCCAACATTTGCAAAGTGTTTGTTAAATTCGTTGGCTTTGTTAATTTCATTTTCAAAGTTGCAATTACTGGCATTACTTTTACAGTTGGGGACTATTTCTCTAATTGTTTTCCATGTCTTTGCAATGTTACCTTTACTTTCATTAAGTTTATTGCGATAGTATTCGTTTTTACTTTCATCAATGAAAGTTTTAACTTGCTTCTTTTCTCGTTTATATTGGTCCTGAAGGGCAGCGTTTTGCCTGTCAAACTTAAGTTTTTTTCGAGTTTCATTTTAAGTATTATGGCGTCTTGTAGGTTATCCGTCATCCATGGTGCAAATGGTCGTTTTATTTCTTTAGTAACATAAGGAGCACAAGCATCCAAACATTTAATAAAATTAAAAGTAAAAATTTCAACCTGTCTATTGACATCGTCCGTACATAAAATCATATTAAAATGTTCCACATTTTCAAGCAATTTGAGGCAAAAATCTTCTTTTCTATATTTCCCAAGATGGCGAAAAGTTTTGATTACAGGCGGCCTCTTAGGCTTGCTAATGTTTACAGTGATGCCTGTGAGGTCGTGGTCTGCTACTTCCTGCGGAACAACGTCGCAGGAGACCACAGCATCTGGCTTATTAGTGATGACAAGGTCTAATAATGTCGAGGACGTATGTGTAATTCTGGTCGGTTTATTGATTAACTGCGTTAATTTGCTGCTCTTTATAATCTTAGTCATTTTGTTATTCTTATCAAGTAAGTTGTCATTAAAATCGCCTAAAACATATAGTGCCTTATTTTTTAAAAGAAGTGTTTTAAAAGTGTCTTGTATATAGTCAAAAGAAATGACTGGGGCCTTAGGATGTCTGTAAACACACCCTATAATGATAGATGGTAATTTCCGACACTGTACTGTTACCCATACGTCTTCAACTCCTTCCTTCCTCGGAACATTTAAGTTAATTACATTAGTTGTTAAAACATCCTTCACATAAATACAAACACCACCACCACGTCCACCATCACCACGAAAAATATTATACCCTGGTATCTTAACAAAGTCATCCGGAAAATTAGGAGTGAGCCACGATTCACTTACACATAGTATATCAGTATTACTTTCCTCCACTAATAGTCTTATTGCATCTATGCTCCCCAATAGTGATTGAGCATTTACATGTTCAATTGTTAGAAAGTTTCCTTTGGTTTCTACAGCGGCTATAACTTCTTTGCCGTTATCCTATGTGATGTAATACTGACACAGGCGGCTCTTGTGTCCTAAGGGTCGGCAAAAGCCACATGACAGTTTGTGGTTGAACCTACAGTTTTCTTGCACGTGATTGAATTCCCTACAGTTATAACATCCATCTTTACTTTTTCCAAATCTGTTGTACTGTGATATGTCTCTAAACGCGCCGGTATGTCCTCCAGTGTCATGACGGTAACGCTGGGAATCATCCGGGGTGGAGTAGTGTTCCCAATCCCGGCATACTGAAGGAGGAGCATAGCTTCGTGGTAAGTTGTTCCCATGCCTCCCCCTCCCGCCTGAGGAGTGAACGAGGGTACGGTTGTGGGCCGTATGTATGATAACGTGCCTCAGCCGTATAGACAAAGGGAAAAAACTAGACAGCCACGCAGACAGACAGGCACCAATTTTGTTGTGTAAAGATAAAAAAAAAAAGGAATATCAAGTACAAAATATGCTGGATATTTGGGTGAATAGCGAAAGCTTTTAAACTTTTCTTGAAGCTTTGTATATTTCACGGAAAATAACTTGTCCCGTAAGATGAGATACTGAAACTGGTGAAAAGCAGTGCACGGGAAGGTTGATTGTAAGTCTCAGATCAAAAGCAAGTGCGATATGTGTTCCAAATTTCCACCTCTTTCCATCCACACACAGACTCACGCACACACACACACACACACACACACACACACACACACACACACACACACACACACACACACACACACTTGCAGCAAACACCTATGTAAAACCACACTATTAGAAGACAGAATGATTTATTGCTGGGGACAAGAGTGAAAAGGAAAGTCATATTTGTTAAGGGGAGGCACAACAGCTGAGATGATAAAATTAGGTCAAAAAATCATTTTTTATTATTTCGCATATCTAGATAGAAAAAAGCTTCAAGAATGAAGCCGTAGTCAGTAAATAACGAACACCGGGTGGCAACACGGTTTAAAGGTCGCGAGACGGAACCTTTTTAAATGTCTGGGTGGACTTTAAATCTTGTGTACAGGGAGTTTACGCTCTGTTTTCCCGTGTTTGTGCTACTGTAAGTACATTTCATTGGCGATTTTTTGCAGTACATATTAAACATGTGTAGTACATATTTGTTGTACATATGCATTAAAAGAAATCGAATCCCTCGATAATTACCACATAATATGTCATACTCAAAACTTTAAACTCATTTATCTCAAAACGTCAAATTTTAACTTCAATGAGTAGCTGTGCACAAAAAACTTGATGGATCTAAATGAAACTCACCATACTTGTACATAATGGGTATGTCTACATTTCCAAGACAGGGTTTTAAGAAATTCGAAAAAGTCTTGTTCTGGATACGTTATATAGCTAAAAAATAGTGACGTCATTATTTCATGAAATTGCGAAAGCGGTTTCTCACGAACTAAAACGAATTTAGCAAAAAACTGTCTTGGGTAGGTTAATATGTTATTCTACTAATACCATGCAAAATTTGGTAACTCTAGAGTGAAAATTAAAATTTACGTGAATTTTTTAAGCTGTGATGTCATGACGTCACGACGTCATGAACTAAAATGTTCTACCTACTACCATAATATCAGAAAATGGTGCCATTGCACATTTCAAAAGTTTCAAACAAAAATATTGAAAACTTTTTTTTTTATGAATATTTTTCATCCAGTTGTTGTGCCTCCCCTTAAGTGCACCAAAAACGGAAAGAAAACAGTAGGTGACCGTCAACCGATGTGCTGCAAGGACTTGGATCTAGCGGGGCAGAGGCGGCAGTGTGGGGTTGGGACACTGTGAACGGATGGCCTGGCGAGGGAACAAGTTGTATTTCCACATCTCGCAACAGAGGAGCGGGCGAGGGGTTCATGCGGCGGCTCCTTTATGGTGTTAGTTATGGGTTTTGCCCCCAACCGGCGGCCAGGGTGGGATTGTAGGTGTTCGGAGGGCGGCGCTACAGCTCGAGCTATGTTCTATAATAACTATAACCCGGAATACGACCTATAATAGTTCAGTATTTATGTGCGTCGTATCAATTGGGTGTAGGTGCCTGGGCGGGGAGGCTCACGGAACCGGGGTGTTTTTCAGGGGGAAATGGTGTTGTGGAGGTGAGGTGGCTCCAGGCCGGCGATAATTGCAGGTTCTGATCCACTAAAGGGAGTCTATCTGATTTTCAAGCGGGCGACGATTGTGGATTCACTTATCGACGGGCCATTTAAGTTTACAGAGCTCCTCCGATGCCTGTCCCCCTGAGAATGCTTTCAAGCAATAACACTTAAATGATGAAACATGGAGCCGAGCAAACAAGTAATCTTTGAGAAAGCTCTTTTAAAACAAATGTAACCTTCCTGACCCTTCCTCTTGCTCTCCATCCTTCCTTCCTCCTTTCCTTCTACCTGCCTTTCTTCTCTATCCTCCCCTCTCTCTTTCTTGCCATATTGTGTGTTCAACCATCTCCAAGAATGATTTTTCTTCTCAAGTTATAAAGAGCCGCGCAAGAAAATACTTCCGCAATACGAGTCGTCATTTGGATATCGGAGATGGTGGAAGCAGTGACGGGAATCTTAACGGCCGGACATTGCTGAATATGGCTTGCAAACTCTTCCCGCGACGCTGCCTCAAGGAATAGCACTGTTTTGCTTATGAGATTATATCCCTCCCTCTCCCCCGTTCTCTCTCTCTCTCCATCTATCTATCTATCTTAATTATTAGTTATTACAATATTCCCCATAAACATATTTAAACATTTCCTCTTTCGTTACTTTCGCAATGATTCATTAAACAAATTGGGCAATACATTGTACATGTCTACGAGTATCTGTCATTCACTTCCTCACCCAAAGAGGCCTCGTCCGTCTGTCCGTGTACTGAGTGCTGCCCCAATGTTTGAGGCTGCCTAGCACACTAATCAATGTTAAATAGGGGAAAATCAAAGGCTACTAACTACAGCTCCCTTCCTTGCGTCCCCACTCCACTATCTCTCTCTCTCTCTCTCTCTCTCTCTCTCTCTCTCTCTCTCTCTCTCTCTCTCTGTGTGTGTGTGTGTGTGTGTGTGTGTGTGTGTGTGTGTGTGTGTGTGTGTGTGTGTGTTCGTGTATTGATGTTTCCATGAACATATACAATGGTAAAGAAACAAAAGGCTTGTTCTCACTCCTTCCCTCAGAGAGACGACTCCTCTTTTTCACTGTTCATTTTGTGTCCTGCTTTCAGCGTCCCTGTGTCTCCGTTCACGACTTATTTGCTATAAGAGATTTCTTTTTTCTTTAGAGTGCAATGTATTAATTGAATTGGATAAAATGACTCACTGAAGATGCCAGTCTTTAAAGAAGAATTAAGTAGTTCTTGACCTATACGGATCAGAGCAATACTTGGGATTCTCGGCCCTTATTGTTTTGCTTTTGATGGTGCCTACTTACATGCGTGTTGATAAAACCATTAAGACTGGAAAGACACCCAGACGCTTCCCTGCACAGCCAAGCCAAGACAAGATCTGTCAGTTGATCATGTTACAGACTCGTTTGTGATCAACACAGAAGACACTTCAGATGAGGAGAGTGGCTCTGAGTAAGTTATCCTGCTGAAACTCAAGCAGAGGATTAGGTTTCCAGGGGACACTTCTATAAACGAAAAAAAAAAAAACACGCCTATAAGACTTTTACTTCAAAGGTGGTGTGGAAAAAAGTGTCTTCATTCAATGATCTTCAAGAAATAAGTTTAGCTTGGGACAATAACTGAAATAAAATGCTGTCTCATCCTGTTTCTTTTTTACCACTCATTATATTAGACTAAGTATCTCGAGATGACATAAAAAATCTTATGCAAGTTATTTTCACTTATCCAACCAGCACCTTTACTGTATTTAATTTACTTGTAGCATAATCACCTGTAGAGATCTTCATCTCTTTTGTGACTTTTTTTTTAGCAAAGTCATGCATTATATTGGATAAAGAAACACTACTATTCCGTTTTCTTTGAAGTAATGAGAGATTACGGCAACATCGCACAGATTATTGGCCCCACCCTATGGGTCAGCGTATTTTGGTTTTAGTTTAGATTTCTTATTAAAGGTTCACCTCGTGACACCGAACGCAATGTATGGAATGACTTGAGCTGGTATTAAGAATATTATGACCAAAATAAGCATAAAATATTCAGTAGCAATCAGCTTGCCAATTTAGAACACAGACACACACACACACACACACAGAGAGAGAGAGAGAGAGAGAGAGAGAGAGAGAGAGAGAGAGAGAGAGAGAGAGAGAGAGAGGATAACTAACTTAACATAAGACTACTATACATTTCAGCGGTGGACAAACGGTGTTTTTTGCAGATATCTCCTAAACGAATTGTTTGATGAGTATGATATTTCAACACACTACCTTGAACGTCCGTTCGTAATTTATGGTTAACATACCACAGTGCTATATGTGTTATGTGAGGAGTTTACTGAGTGATATTACGCCTAATCCAGTCATCATATCAAAGGTGTTAAACAGAATCGGACGAGTGTGGGGTACTCGTCTAACCCCTCCACCACCACCACCACCCTGAAGAATCCCCAGACCACTCCTTCTCTACCCCAGTATCGCATGACCCTCTTCCCGCTTCCTCTTCACCCCTATTCACACCATCAGCCTTCCACCTTTGATTTTTTTCCCTATTGTAATTACATACGTATAGGTATAATAGTTACATACGTCAGTATGTACATACATATCATACATTAATGATATTATTTAATACAATTGCTGGTATATGTGGACATGAAAACCAGAGTGGGTCAAACGACCGTGAAAGCAATAGCTAATTCCGCTGTTAATGGCCGTATAGCTGGATAATAAGCAACGTATCTAACAACAAAATAATATTATATATAAACTGGACCACTTTTTATGATCAATAGGTAGACAGTACGCAATAAGAGTATCAACTTTTCCTAACAGTAGAAGGTCCAGGTCACAGGTAATTCCAGCACATCATGTTCACATGGTTGACCATAACGACTGCAAACATGGCTCTTCTATATACTACACGTAAACGTGCTGTTGTACAGTAATTATCAACGTGAACCACTTCTTGCCTTCATGAAATTGTACCATACTCGTTAATAATCATATCTATACATACACACTTACAGAACATTATAATGTATAAATACAGTGGTGGGAGAAGAAGGGAGGGACACAGGAGTGAGGGAGGCGAGGAGCTAGGGAGAGGAGAGGAGGGATAAAGAGGGCGAGAACTTCCGAGACGGGGTAGACGTAGTAGTGGTTAGGAATGGTTTGGGTGGGTGTGTGGGGGAACCACACTTTCATTGGAATGTGTCAACATGACTCGTCGGCTTTGTGTTATTTTCACGAGTAAACTCCTCACATAACACATATAGCACTGTGGTATGTTAACCATAAATTACGAACGGATGTTCAAGGTAGTGTGTTGAAATATCATACTCATCCAACGATTCGTTTAGGAGATATCTGCAAAAAACACCGTTTGTCCACCGCTGAAATGTATAGTAAACAAATTTTAACCTCTTGATTATGTAGGGCAGCTGGCCCCTGCGGGGAATTAACCTTACATGTCACTAGCCTTTATGGAATCAATGCAGGACACTAATCCTGCATGATAAGTACTACACAGTACGAGTACCTTACGAAGTCTTTAACAGGTGCCAGCGGACGCCATGATGAAGCTTTGACACGCCGAGTCTCAAACTTTTCTAGCTAGACCTTGTCACTTGCAATATATTTGTCTCTTTCACATGTAAACCGTGACATCACGCTCTCCTTTCAGCTACTACACATAATTAATGTTGCTCATTGTCAAGACGATCGACAGTGGACAGCACAACACCTATACAGGTCGTGGTAAACAGTTCAAAATCAAAACCAAGAAAACAAACCAGTAACACTCGAACGTATACGAACGTTAGGGAGGTTCCAATAGTCTCACTAAGTCTCTGTGTCTTACACAAAATGTGACGAAACTATTAAAACCGGGAGTCTTCTCAATGTGTAAAAAATACATAGTTACTTTTTTTACAATGAACAACAGATAACAATTAAAAGGTTAGAAATAATTTATGAGTTTTTCAAAAGACTAAAGGCTACACGGGTAAGCTGTGAGCGTGAGGTTGGTTTCTGTACTGTTCTAGCCACCTGGCAGCGCAGTCGTAATGGGTTGGTGTGTGGCCGGGTCGGGTTCGTCAGCTCATACTGCTATTTCAGTTTTCGTAGTGATCCATGCGATGCTTCGCCTATCGGCGGAGTGACGTGAAGCACTGAGTTGTGCGATGTAGCTTTGAGGGAGGCTCCCAGTCCCAGCGTTGACTCAAGGGCAAGAAAGGCAAGGTAAGTGTGTGTGTTGATGCAGAAAATAACTCATGCGGAGAAGGCGTCACAATTTCGTTGCTCAAGTATTTCGTTGGACAACGCCGTCTTTCACGTGTTTAATGTTGTCATAATATTTTGAAATTCGTTTCCGAGTTATTTGTTACTTACGTCACATTATGCAAGCGTTAGAAATACCTAAACGATGTGATCCTATAACATGCGCAGGATCATAAGTGTCAAGTGTGTTGCGAAAAGAATGTATTATGTATTTAATGGAACCGATATTGCATCTCTCACTATGGAAAACTTAAAAGGCAGTTAGGGTAACAGCCAGGTGAATAAATGCTGCTGGCTGTAGTCCTTTCACCTGCTGGTTCTAACGTTTCTGCTCTCTGTTTTGCAGTCCTTTATATTTCCCCTTGGCACAAGGACGGAGAGATACAACACAACAAAGATGAAGTAAAAGGATGGAAAGAGGAATAGAACAATACGAAGGCTACGAAACTTATACCAGGATCAAGATAATGTCACCGCCAGGAGCTTATATAGCATTTCATAGCCTTCCGTGCTCTTGTTAACCCCCAGTTTTTCTTGTGGGGTACTAATTCTGATGAGTGATGTGAGTGGTACAGTGCGCCTTTAGCCCTTTGAGATTGGAGGGAGGAGCGGAAGAAGGCAGTTTAGATTCCCGAGTCACGTATGAGTCGTCCAGTCAGTCAGATGTTACGTTAGTAGTTCAGGCATTATTAATGAGTTTCTTTTATCAGCATTGATCTGTTTTTTACTTTATCCATCAACATCTTTATTGTATGTGCTCGTGTGTGTGTGTGTGTGTGTGTGTGTGTGTGTGTGTGTGTGTGTAATTCACCTCGGTCGTCTGCTGGTCACACAGCCAGTCTTCCCCATTACGGAGCGAGCTCAGAGCTCATAGACCGATCTTCGGGTAGGACTGAGACCACAACACACACCGGGAAAGCGAGGCCACAACCCCTCGAGTTACGTCCCGTACCTATTTACTGATAGGTGAACAGGGGCCACACATTAAGAGGCTTGCCCATTTGCCACGCCACTTCCTGGGACTCGAACCCGGCCCTCTCGATTGTGAGTCGAGCGTGCTAATCACTGCACTACGCGGTGTGTGTTTGTGTGTGTGTGTGTGTGTGTGTGTATGGTGGTCTATTTTTCATCCCATTACTGTAGGCATCACATATTCCATATACATTCTCAAATTATAAAGCTGGTAAAACCGTTGTTCAGTTAAGTTCTCGCAGACGCTTTATTTTATTTTATTTTTTTAATGGAGGGAAGAGAACCAGCCAAGGGCAAAAAAAAAAAAAAAAAATTTAAAAAGGCCCACTTGAGTGCTGGCTCGCTACAAAAAGAAAAAAAGTCGGCCAAAATTAGGGAGCAAATGCCTCGATACCTGCCTTTTAAAAGAAGCCGTAGGAAGTCGGAAATCCCGATGCAGGGAGGGAGTTCCAGAGTTTACCAGTGAAAGGTATGAATGATTGAGAGTACTGGTTAACTCTTGCGTTAGTGAGTTGGACAGAATAGGGATGAGAGGAAGAAGAAAGCCTTGTGCCGCGAGGCCACAGGAGGAGGGGAGGCATGTAGTTAGCAAGATCAGTAGAACAGTTAGCATGAAAATAGCGATATTCGGCGGTAAGAAAGAGGCAGAAGACAGAGTACTCCATACAAAATGGAGGCAAGATCTTTGCTTTTTGCTTAAAATGATACGAAACCTATTATTAATTTACTATAATTAGTTGTCTAGCTAAAATTGTCTTTTATAATGAAGAAATATAAAAATTCAGACATTTTGTCTCATCATCACTTACGAAATCCAGCCAAAAGTATCTTGCCTCTGTTTCATGTATATGATATCACTTCTATTACATATATTCATATAGCTAAACTCTTCTCTGTGTTGTTTGCCAAATAATACATACTTGATTGATTATTCAAGGCTTGTGCCTCCTCCATTTCCCTACTCTGACTATATTGTGCCTATTGTATAAGTATTTGGAAATGATGTCTTCGTCCTCTCCGACCTTGATACTCACACAGGTTTGTCCCTGATGAGGTCTTGCGATCGTTCTCCATAAGTGTTTCTATGCTGGACTTCGCCTGGTGAAGCCTCCCAGTGTCTGTCTATCACCATTTATTTTCTCTTCTTAATGCAAGGTATATAATCTCCTCCTCATTTTGAAGTATGAAGGTACGTAATTAGTAATTAAATTGGGCATCGAATCAAATTTAAAGAACAAGTATACATCTATTTATATTGATGACATTCTTTATATGTATACGTAGCTTTAGCAGGAAAACATGACACAACAGATCTTGCTAGGGCTGTCCGCACGTGCCGCTTAAAACTCCGCCACAACATCCACCAGCTAGTGTTGTTTACTGTATTGTATAATTTACATCGAATACCGCCTCTTTCCATTATCCCTAACACACACACACTTTTTAATCAGATTAAAACACACGCTTTCTTGGTTTTTGCTTCTTTTCATCTCTAACCCACGTGCGTTAAAGACAGCATCGCGAGGATATACAGCGGTTGGGGCTCATTTACGACTCGGGAGAGGGTGGTGCCGTGCGTCACAATTCTCTTGATTTCTTATGCCTCCTGCTGCTGAGGGAGGCGGAGGAAAGGGTACAGTCAATGAAGCTTTGTCACAGAATTGCAGGTGGTAAGTTTGATTTTCGTCCGCGAAGTCAATAAAGTATATAACATTTGTCATTGGTACATAGCAGTGCACTGAATTAATAAAATGTTTTCACGGCTGAAGTACTCATGACACTGTTTGATTGCTAAGATGTGGCTGCCATTAATCTCAGTCACATGTGAAGGGTGGTGGCGTTGCAGTGAAGGCAAATAACTCCTCTCCCTCACAGTATCGATCGGTGTGACCTTTTATAATATTTGCTCACACGTTCAGAGTTCCGTCATTCCATGTATTCCTGAGGATCTTAAAAGGATAGAAACGTCGGTATTTACTATGGCATTCAGTCAGGGGGATGCGGCTCTGCCTGACTCATGGCTTTGGTTCATGGCTGCTTCTCATTGATCGCTGCCTCTGCATAGCTAAAAACGCAGTTCGGTTATTCATTAACGCTAAAAGATAAATGTCCTCCATCTCTCCTCCGCTAGCGATAGCATGCGAAGATAGACAGAGGATGGAGGGTCACGCAGTACGTCATCGGCCAACTCACGCCTGGACACAATGGAAGGATTCATTCATGTGACTTTCTCCAACCACCACCACCGCCACCCTCACCTCAGCATAAGCGTCTGCATCTGGGTTAATCATGTGCTTAAAAATGTGCATATAGATAAAAATAACTGAGCTTTGCATGCCTTAATTTTGTATCTCATTATTAAACGCGGACGGTCATTCTTACCTGCTTTTGGGGATCGCACCTTTTATCTCTTTAAAATGAATAATGTATATAGTTAATTCATTCTACTGAGACAAAATTTTTTTATTATTCTTTATTTTATATTGATGAACTGTTTCACATTGCGCCGTGAACCTGTATACCTGCCCTGACCTGCTTTGGAAACACTACATTGCATAAAGCTGAATAAAAGAAAGTTCGGCACGTGTTGGTCTCTCCGGGTAAACGGTAGTCGTTCTCACCCCTTTATCATGGTGTCTTCTCGTAAATCTCCACCGGTTGGGTATTGAAAATCCGCTCTGCCTCCGCTCGTGGCCCCATCCATCCCTGCTTTCCCTTCTCCGGCACTGCCAGCCACAAATCTTTCGAGAAACACTCCTCGTCACATCACATAATGGAACCTAGGCCATTCCCAAGCACCAAT
>NC_059295.1:35470538-35478038 GCF_017591435.1 Portunus trituberculatus
ATCTCTCAACCTGTCCTGGTAATGAAGGTTTCGTTTTTGTTCTGTGTGTGGAGCGACACTGGTAAGCGAGGGAGAGGCGGGTGAGGAGGACCAGGAAGAGGAAGAAGGATAAGAGGAGAGATGGAGGAAAGAGGATAAAGAAAAGTAAGAGGAGGTGGTGGAATAGAAGGAAGTGTAAAAGGAAATTATTTGCAAGAAAGGAAAGAGGAATGTGGCTTACATCGCAATAACAAGTAAAGGACAAGGAACATAACGAAAAAAAAAAAATGAAACATGTCTAGTGTTTTGCTCTAAGGAAAGCTGAATGGAACATAAATATCAAAACACATGAAAGCTGACACGGAAAAAAAATGTAAAAAAAAAAAAAAAAACGATGGAGGAAAAGAAGGGAGAAGAAAAAAGAAATGTGGAGGAAGAAAGAAAACCTTGATATATGTAATTATGAGCAATCCTAGCTGAGGTAATGTCTACGCTCACAAACCATTTATTCTCATTTAGAAATGGTGAATTACGTCAAGGCTTTGAAGCTCGTCTTAACTTTGTGCAGTTCTGGTGGTGGTAGTGGTGGTGGTGGTGGTGGTGGTGGTGCTGGTGTTGGTGCGGTGGAGTTCCTGATGTTTGGTGGTAATGCAGGTAATAGGTGGAGGTGGTTAACGTGGTGGTGGTGGTGGTGGTGGTTGCCATGTGTTGTGGTGTGTGTGATGTAGTGGTTTCAGTGGGATAGTCATAGTGGTTATAGAAACCCCTGGCTGATAGTAGTGGTGGTGATTGGTATGGGTGTTGCAGTGGTGTGGTGACGATGTCTTTGATATGACTGGTGGTGGTGGTGGTGGTGATTACTTGTGTTGGTGTTGATGTTTTATACAATGGTGTCTGGGTGTTGTGACTATTATGGTGGTGAAGTATTTATTCGTTATTGCGTTATAATTTCTGTTTCAGCGGTGTTTGGTGAGGGGGCGAGGACTCTTGTGTGTGTAAGAAAGGAGTATCATGTGTTGAGGTGTGTGTGTCTGAGATTAAACAGATATTCACTGGAAATACAAAATTAATGGCTTGATATATACTCCCTGAAACAGTAAACAAGATCATCCTATTTTCTGAGTAAAAAGAAACGTAACTTTCTTGTAAGCGCCTAATGACCACCTTGTCGCCTGCACTTACGCGAAGACTGTGTGTAATTTTCACCTAGATAATCCCTTACTTTATAATCTTACCCGGAGTAACATGCCAGTTAAAAGGAATTAATTGATCTGTGTACCGTTATATGTGTAAACAATGTCCAACACGTCTTGACTTTTCTTTCTGTATTATTTCGGGAAGTATATAATTTTTAGGTAATGGAATACGTGTGGTAGGTTTTTATGTATATACTATGGAATTTCAAACGTGTGTGTACAGTGCTTTTAATTTTTACTTTACAGGGATCAGTGGTTTTGATGACAAGAGGTTAGTGATATACATTGGTCATTTGACTGCTCTTTTGTACATCTTTTCTAAATAACTTGTAACTCTGAGATGTTTTTGCTCTTTCTATAGCCACTTCCATTCTTTAAACTTAATTTAAATTGCAAAATATAGTTTTTTTAGTCGTGTTTTTTATTGTACATGTTTACAAAGATTTCGTGCATCACTTTGGGTGGTTTTAATTGCCTCGTGTCGCAGCGGTAGGATTAAATTGATCTCTGCTATAATATGAGGAGAACCGTTTCAAATCAAGCAATAATGGAACTATTATTTGATCCGGTGCTTAATGGAGATTTCTTAACTTACTTTCATTATACTAGGTTTTGAAATTCAGTGCAGATTCTGGAGCTTGTAAAAGCATCTAATTAATAATTCTTACCTGCCAACGTCACTCACCGCCGGTCAGAATCAATAGACATTTTGTGACAATGAAAAAATTTGTCCAACACGATTATGTTAGGAATAGATCATCTTATTTTTCTTTGTTTTGCTGGGTCGCTTTTCTTAGAAAAATAGTAATAATGTGGATAGTCAGTAACGTTGGTCCGGTCCTCATCAAAGGATAGATAGTTTCCTACAGCATATTCATCTATTCAGGTTCTCCCTACCCTAGTAAAGAATACAACATGCTGTAACAAAGTGTTCGCAGGCAACTTACTGGCCAAGGTGTTGTGAGCAGCATAGCACCCTAATACCACAGGAAGCTACCCACCTTGTCTTCCCAATGCATTCCTTAGACGGTGCCGAGTATGCAGGTGAAGTCGTCTTTTTTTTTTTATGTAATTCCCTTCCTTTACTGACAAAAAAGTCCGTAGTGCTCGCGTATGATATCAGTTCCTGTTTGGTTGCCGGTGAAAACGGCGCACATTAGCCGGGTCATGAAGGGTCAGGAGATAAACAAAAATCTTTACGTGAAAACACTGGATGGGTTCCGGTTCGGTGCGCTCATTATGTGGACTCTCGTTATGTATTTTTGCCTCTCTCTCTCTCTCTCTCTCTCTCTCTCTCTCTCTCTCTCTCTCTCTCTCTCTCTCTCTCTCTCTCTCTCTCTCTCTCTCTCTCTCTCTCTCTCTCTCATTATTTTTAGCGCAGCGTTCGTCACAATTTCCACGTAATTATGTGAAGCTGTTAATTAGGAGGGACGTTTAAAGTTATATATATATATATATATATATATATATATATATATATATATATATATATATATATATATATATATATATATATATATATATATATATATACACAAACACACACACGTATGTATGTGTATATATATATATATATATATATATATATATATATATATATATATATATATATATATATATATATATATTTTTTTTTTTTTTTTTTTTACGTAGAGAAGAGGGCCAGCCAAGGGCAAAAAAAAAAGGAAAATTAGAAAAAAGCCCACTTGAGCGCTGGCTCTCCAAAGAGTTTAAAAAGTGCCAAAACCGTCAGCCAGAATTAGGGGAGCAAATGCCTCGATACCTCCCTCTCAAAAGAAGACAAGTTGTAGGAATTCGGAAATACAGATGCAGGGAGGGAGTTCCAGAGTTTACCAGTGAAAGGGATGAATGATTGAGCGTACTGGTTAACTCTTGCATTAGAGAGTTGGACAGAATAGGGATGAGAGGAAGAAGAAAGCCTTGTGCAGCGTGGCCGCAGGAGGAGGGGAGGCATGCAGTTAGCAAGATCAGTAGAACAGTTACCATGAAAATAGCGATAAAATATAGAAAGGGATGCAACATTTCGGCGGTGAGAAAGAGACTGAAGACAGTTAGTCAGAGGAGGGGAGTTGATGAGACGAAGAGCTTTCGATTCCACCCTATCAAGCAAAGCTGTGTGACTGGAACCCCCCCAAACATGCGAAGAGTACTCCATACAGGGACGGATAAGGAGGGGCGAGAAAAACTGTCGGAGACGCCTCAGAACACCTAACTTCATAGAAGCTGTTTTAGCAAGAGATGAGATGTGAAGTTTCCAGTTAAGATTATGAGCAAAGGACAGACCGAGGATATTCATTGTGGAAGAGGGAGACAGTTGAGTGTCATTGAAGAAGAGGGGATAGTTGTCTGGAAGGTTGTGTCGAGTTGATAGATGGAGGAATTGAGTTTTTGAGGCATTGAAAACTACTAGATTTTCTCTGCCCCAATCGGAAATTTTTGAAAGATCGGAAGTCAGGCGTTCTGTGGCGTCCCCGCGTGATCTGTTAATTTCAATATATATATATATATATATATATATATATATATATATATATATATATATATATATATATATATATATATATATATATATATATATATATATATATATATATATATATATATATATATATATATATATATATATGTATGTATATGTATTTATGTATATATATGTATGTATGTATTTATGTATATATATGTATGTATTTATGTATATATATATATATATATATATATATATATATATATATATATATATATATATATATATATATATATATATATATATATATATATATATATATATATATATATATATATATATATATATATATATATATATATATATATATATGTATTTATGTATTTATGTATGTATGTATATATGTATATATATATATATATATTTATGTATTTATGTATTTATGTATGTATGTATATATATATATATATATATATATATATATATATATATATATATATATATATATATATATATATATATATATATATATATATATATATATATATACACACACACACACGTATATACAATTTTGCAAGACGACGCATCGCCTGTGTTTCACCAACTGGTATTCTCGTATCTTCAGAATTGTGTATGTGAAGTGTACTTGTAAAATATGTCCAAGGTTATAGCTATGCAATATGCATGACTGTTATTTTATACGGAAGTAGGGAGACTTGATTGCCAAAGTTTTAGAGGAGCAAGTAATCCCTCTTAAGTATTTACTGAATCCCTTTTAAGAGAGGCATTGGAGAAGACCAACAAATTTACCGAAGAAAAGAAAAATGTCTATAAAGTTGCCAGTCTTTGAAACGATTATCAAACAAAAAAGTTGAGTGTCGTGATTTCTCTCTTTTTAACCAAATTATTCATAGTTTTGGAGATTTACAGATTTTACGTAGTTCAAGAGTTTACTTATCATTTTTGTTGTCATCGGCTCTTTAATTTTCCAGATATTGGCCTTGAGGTGTTTCTTCTTCCCAGTGACCCTGAATCTGTGCAATGCATTCTTGTGTCTCTAATAACGTTGCCACAGAGTGCACGTTAGCTGATAGCCTCGGTCTCGTCTCAGAGAAAACCTTGCCATTAGTAATTCATGTTACTGCCAGCCACAGTTTCCACGGAAACCTTAACCTTCTTGAAGTTGTCGTCTCATTTGGTCTCGGACGCCGATCTGACAACTTTACTTCTCGGCTACCTCTCCGTGTTCAGTCAGGTTCCATTACCAAGGACAAGGCTTTCTCTCCTCCCTCCTCTGTACCAGTACTCTGTTCCGTGTTTTTTTTTTTTTTATCAACGACCAACTCAACAAAAAAAAAAAACCTGAATCATTAACATGTCTGACCTGCATTTATTTCCCTCAGACTTATTATTAGTCTTCCTATGAGAGACTGGTAAGATGACAGTGTAAAAACGATTTATTTGATAGCGATTGCTTCAGTGATTTGACGAATACTTCTTTTTGTTTTCATATTGTTCTTTACTCTACTTTTGTTTTAAGGGTCAAATATTTCTATTTCTTATCATTCTTTTGTAAATATTTCAGGCCATGCAGTGTTAGGATTATTTTCATCTTTACCGGGCATTTCTTTTAAGGGGCGAGAATCTCAATATTTAGGGATATTGTGTAGAAAATATTAAAACTAATTTGTTTCAACGCCATACACGGAGATGATTTTGCGAGAATACACAGTTATGTATAAGTGTCATTACATTTGATGGTGCATTCACTCTCTTCCTTCTGAGGCTCCGTGGCTTGCTGTACTGCCCCAGGAGATTGGCACTGTGCCTTATCACTACGGAAATCGTCGTCTTTGTCTGAGATTAGTGACACGTGTACGCTACATCAGCACTTCAACTCAAATAACTCCTCTCTCTCTCTCTCTCTCTCTCTCTCTCTCTCTCTCTCTCTCTGAGTTTGCTTACTCTTCACGGTATATTCTCATTACACACATCGGTGCCGAAAATGCATTGTCTTTGTCATGAATCTTCAACGTCAAATAAACCAATTACCTTTGTCCCGCCCTTACTGAAGGATCTTTTATTTCCTGCAGCAATGAGAAGAGGGACCAGACTACCGTAACTGTCAGTCCGAAACCTCACTCGTTCTGTTGCTTTATAAAAACACTTACCTCACATCTACATGGAGTACGTGGAGGTAAGACATTTGATTAAGTTAACTTGAAAGAGATAACCAACTAACCACTTAACTAACTAAACTGCTAAATGTATCAGTATTTTCTTTAGGGGGAGATGAGGTGGGCACTAGGCTATAACATAATGTAGAATTCATTGCCTCAAAACCTGCATTTTCAGGTCTACATATCACAATATAGTGTGTTCATAAGTATATGCTGTGTTTGCTGAGGGCTGCCACTCGCGTGTATGTACTCAGCGTGGTGGCTTTTCTTCCTCACGACAATGATGAGTTTGTTCAAGCGTCTTGTCCACTCTTGTATGGGATGCGCCCTCATTTGTAGGATGGCTTCATTTAAATAGCACCGCCGGACGTCTAAACAAGTTGAAATCATAGATGCAACTTGTGTCAACTTCTGTTCTGTTTAGACACTGTTCCTCTTCTCTTTTATCGAGTGTTTAAGTTGCCTTCTATTTTCCTCCACTTAGAACTTTGCTTTTCTTTGATCGGCCATTATTTATATTTATTGGTTAACCGTGCGTGTATCACGCTCAGCGATTACATCACTGTACATATTTCGGTAATGAAGATGGTAATTTCATATTTCTTGGAATTAACATCTTTACATACCTACTGCTTTTGATAACTTAGTTGAAAAATAAATAATGACTACACATTCTTTAATATCTGATATTCGAATCCTGAAAATAGTTCGTATAAGTTTTAAGGAACTTTGTTTTATTTATGGATTTGATATTCGTGATATAACTTTTTAAGAGTTATTGAAAATAATTAATCTCATTTCAGTTTTCAATTTTTTTTCAATATAACTTCAAAAATTTCTAATTTAATCAGGCAAAAATTTTTAGTTCCCCAGAACTGCCCATGTCGCATACGGTTTTCTTTCATGAATTACATATTGGCATTCTCGAAAAAAAAAGAAAAAAAAATAAAGTCCTGCCTTACTGTAATTCAAACTAATATTATGCCATGAAAACCTTTTCGATTAAGTTAAGAGATTTATGTGTCCATGTGTCTCATGCCTTCTACATAACAAACTGGACAGTTTTGTGGAGAAATATTTTAAAGTGGCTGTAAATTTTTGCCTTGGGCATTGCAAATAATTTCTAAGAATCCTGATAAAAATCCTGCTATAAAATTATAGTATTTTCTTTAAAAATGTCTGAAGAATGGAATGTTGATTTTTTTTCAATTTTCTAGACTTAAAAGTGTAAAAACTTCAGAAAAAAAAATCTTTAACTCAAGTGATGAGGCCGCTGACCCGCGAGTAAGGCCAAGGTGACGTGCTGGCGAGCAGGCGCGTGAAGAGAATCATTCCTCGGCAGGTTGCCTTTAATAACTGGCTCTTGGGAAGTTAATATTATCCTCCAGAGTTCCTGAAAAATCAAGTGATGCAAAATTTACATACAAAGCAAATTTTCTGGAGTAAAAATTGGGCTTTTGGAGGCACTACACCCCTGCACGCGGCGCCCACGCCCGGCACTGCAGCGGGAGGCAATCGTGTGGCGCCCGCTGGGGGATGGAAGTAATGACCGGCCGTGTATACTTGAACAGGAATGAACAGACTGCAGTAAGAGAGCGTGTTGTGCTTATAGGTGCTGTCTGTAGATAATTTTCGTTGCATTTCTTGAGTTCGGAGA
>NC_059295.1:35480538-35510538 GCF_017591435.1 Portunus trituberculatus
ATCTACATAAGCTCAAACCACCACCACCACCACCACCACCACCAGCTCTCGCTAAGCACTCTCTCATCTTTTGTTTTATTAGCGTGGCGGTGATAGGGAGGAAGAAAATTCGTAAATACTACAATGAGCGTTCGGTCAATGGTTCCTCTGTCACGTTAGACGAGTCAAGAGTGAGGATGGAAGCAAAATGTACGAGGTCTGACAGGACAGTGTAGTCAGGCAGGGATGGCATGGAATTACGATGCACGGTATAACGATTTTCTGGATTCGCTCTCCTCTTCACATCACCTTGTCTGCTTTAGTTTAGTTAAAAGCAGAAGATAATAAGGATGGATAACGACAGCTGCACGTGGCAGAATGTGAGTGTGTGTGTGTGTGTGTGGGTGGGTGTGGGTGGGTGTGTGTGTGTGTGTGTGTGTGTGTGTATATATATATATATATATATATATATATATATATATATATATATATATATATATATATATATATATATATATATATATATATATATATATATATATATATATATATATATATATATATATATATATATATATATATATATATATATATATATATATATATATATATATATATATATATATATATATATATATATATATAAATATATATAATGTAAAGTGTTTGTAAGAATGGAGAGGTAATGAGGTTATGAATGATGTGTGAGACTATCAAACTATCTCTCTCTCTCTCTCTCTCTCTCTCTCTCTCTCTCTCTCTCTCTCTCTCTCTCTCTCTCTCTCTCTCTCTCTCTCTCTCTCATGGTGGGATAAGTAGGTAGAAAAATACGCCACACAGCAAAAGTCAAGATATACGTAGATTATACGTATATCCTTTTTCACATAAAGAAAGAATAATATGATACCTGGCGCTGTAATTTATCGAGAATAAAGACGGTAGTTAAGAACAAATGTGCCGTTTTTGTTGTTACTTAATATTCTTCTGCTGTATGTTAGCTTTGGAGACGCATCCCCCTTCACTCTATTTACCCTTTACGTTCCCCATTAGAATAAAAATAGGAAGAAATTCAGATAAAGTACAGGTTAAAAAAATGAAATGTAGGAAGTTCAGCGGCGGTGGCTCATCAGCGAGAGAGGAGGAGGAGGTATACATGTGGGCAGGAGGTTTTAGTAACTTCATGAAAACAGTCGGCCATTTTATTAAGTAAGAAAAGAGAGTAGCAACTTTGTGTGAGTAGGAAGTTGGGCAGGGATTGCAAGGAAAGAATGTGGCCTCGGACGAATGAATACCTTCAGGCTTCACTCTATTTACCGGAGCTGAATGCGTCGTGGTTCTTGAGGGGCTGAGCGAGATGAATCCGCCGCCACTCATAGATTCCTGACTTACGACGTCTTCCTCAGTACTTGGAGGCTGAGTGGATGATGCGATGAGGCCTGCAATGTGTATGTGAAGACGGGTAATATTTGAGTTTATTATTGCTTTATTTAATGTAGCGTATATGGAGAAAAGTGCGGCCTGTGTTTGTCTGAAGATTTTCCGAATTGGAGTTTTGTTTATTTATAGGTGGTGTATAAAGAGTTTGTGGTCAGTGTGATGGTGGCAGTGTTGGGGTTTATTTAGCGTTGTTGTAGTCTTTGTGCTGAATAACGAATCGGTGGAGTTTGAGGGATGAGTGTAGTGATGTAATCTGACGACGTCCCTCCTCCTCCTCCTCCTTCATTATTGATAAAACTAGCGTGCTATTTCAGGAGAGAGAGAGAGAGAGAGAGAGAGAGAGAGAGAGAGAGAGAGATGTTTATTCTTCATTATACATTAAAAGAGGAGAATCCCAATGAGAGTCACTGCAATAGCCATGTACTTAAATTAATTATATTACCGTATCTGTGAAAGTCCTTGTGCTGAGAAGCGTAAAAAAAAAAAAAAAAAAAACTTAACACAGCACAAGCAAAAAGATAAAAATCGCTGTTTCACTAATTAATAGCATAGTCAGCAAAGAACTAAAACAATGAATAATTGGTAACACTGCATGAGTGTGTGAAAAGCACCAACACTGAGTCAAGAAGGAATGGAAGTATCAGTTGGTACAGTTACTGTCTTCACCCAAATAACGTTCGACACTTAACTTCACAGTGCGTTTTGTCTTTTCCTTCACTCTTAAACTCTCTGGCCTACGAAGAATCTATCAGTAGTCAGGATATTTATGAGACTGTTATAAGAAGCATGATACCCTTTTGGACTAGGTGGGATCGAAAGCTTTATGGTTTATCAACTCTTTTCCTCTAAGAGTCTTCAGCCTCATTCTCATCGCCACAATGTTGCATTACTTGCTATCTTCTGTTGTTATTTTCTTGCTTACCACATGCCTCCTCTCCTCCTGCATCCCCTACTCTGTCCACCTCTGCAGTGCAAGAGATAACCAGTATTCTCAATCATTCATTCCTTTTTCTGGAGCTTCCTGCTTACTTGTATATTTATACTTTCTGTATGACTTTCATCTCTTTCAAAAGTGTTTCAAGACACTAACTTTGTAATTTTTGGGCACCGCTCTTGACACTGAGTAAGGGAACGGCTCCTCATTGGGCATTTTTTCTTCATTTTTTCTTACAGTTTTGCTGCCCGTAATTATTCCGTCCTACCCCATCCTACAGCAACAACACCACCTGCCCGCTCAGGTTCAGTCGGTCTTATAATGAATATGGGTCAGATTTTGTAAGATGGTGAACATAAAGGCAGCAGAGATGGGAAATGACGATCATACCCCACATACCGATGACCAGGAAGTGTGGCTCTATCACCCCGGTACGTCAAGGTTATGTGTCAAATGAGTCAGATCTGCATGGCCAAGAATAACTGATAGATATGCATACGTGAAGGCTGAAAAAAAATGTATCCACTGCCAGTGTAGTACAAACGATACTGTGTGAAGCGATTCCGTGATCAGCGATGGAAAGGCTTTTAAGAAGAAAGGCGACGGAAAGAATCGTAAGAATGTAGCATGCAGCTATTCTAGGAACGCTGTGTATTGGCGCAGGGCAATCGTGTTTTTCTTTACTTCGGACTAAGTGATTAGTGTGAATGCCTCGTGTAGCGGATTTTTTTCAAATATATAAATATGATATAGTAAAAAAAAAAAAACTTGTGTCGTGTCATTCTTCAATTTTTAGAGTTCTGGCTGTGGAGAGAGAGATAGAGATATAGATAGATAGATAGATAGATAGATAGATAGATAGATAGAGAGAGAGAGAGAGAGAGAGAGAGAGAGAGAGAGAGAGAGAGAGAGAGAGAGAGAGAGAGAGAGAGAGAGAGAGAGAGAGAGAGAGAGAGAGAGAGAGAGAGAGAGAGAGAGAGAGAGAGAGAGAGAGGTCATTTAGAAGGCGCGAATGAGTCATGTAATTAAGTTTGTAATGTTGCGTCAGAGAGCGGTGACCTTAACGTGTAATTGAGGTTTTGTCAATTGATACGCAGCTTAATTGTAAATGGAGATTAGTGGAGCGTTTTTCTACCAACTGATAAAGAATGTGTCTCAGTTAAAAAGAATATATAATAAAAAACTGGATGACATTCAGAACACACATGATTAAAAATGTTAAGCTTTCATTCTTGACAAAAGAAATACTACTTCCCTAAAATAACACTTTTTTTTTTAGTACAAAGAAGTAAGGGGAAATTCATCAACGTAATGCCATAAAGAAAAAAAAGATACTACACGAGGAAAAAAAAGATAGACGATAGAAAGGAAGCGCTAGAGTAATATTAAATTCACCTTGAGTTTCATCTACGCTTCACCATCCATACTAAATTCACAAGAAATTTACTAATGGAGACAACATGAAGACATGGAGAAAGGCCGGAACAAGCCATGATTCCTGTACGTGATAGTCCTTCCTGCACGAAGCATAACTATTTACAGTGTACGTGAGTGACTGAGTGAGTGAGCGAATCGTTAAGTGAATGAAAAAAAAAGCTACCTTTGATATCGATATCGAAATCTGTCAGAAACTGTTCGTCATATCTTGAAACATAGGTACGGCAGTCAGGAAATCAGTCAGTCAGTAGGTAATTCTTTTACTTTATAAGTACACACCACCACGTGACATGATAACAATCATGAGGCCACAGAGGAATATCACTCAGTTAGACCTCAAAGCATAGATCAATCAGTCTTGCAAATGTACGCATGAAAGAAAATGATAAGAGACCAAAAAAAGAAAAATGGGAAATGAAACCTATAACAATAATTTCAGTCAGTGCTTGGCCTTGTAACCCTGAACGCTGCAAAACCTGAATACCATGATATATACTTAGCCAGAGAACCCCCATTATAACAGCCACTTCAGTAAGTCTTCGGTCTTAGTCTAAACTTTGGGATCCCTTGCTCACAGCGCCTGATACGGATTAAACCTATTAAACGGATACCTTATGAGGCCTGTGTAACTTGTGGAATTTAGAGGCCAGGCTTGAAGGGGGATACTGAAATACCTTCCCTTTCCTTTTGTCATTACGGGTCGGTCGATAATGAATAAATATCTAGGGTAACGTAAAGGGAAGGCAGACTGTAATAACCTGCGTACCTGCCTGCCCCAACATGCTGCCCTGTGTCCTGCTTTAGGGGCGTTAAAGGATGTTTTTTTCTTTTTTATTCCACTGATTGTAATTAAAAGGCTTGCTAGGAGTGATAGGTGTGGGATGAAGGTGTGTGTGTGTGTGTGTGTGTGTGTGTGTGTGTGTGTGTGTGTGTGTGTGTGTGTGCTCGGGTTATTCAAATTCCCTGTTCTCATTTTATCTATGCATCATTTTGTTATTCGTTATCATTTTACTATTTGTGTGTTCCCAATTTGCTATCTAGGTATTTTCTGTCCTGCTTTTATTATTTTTGAAACGTAGCATTTTTACTGCTTATTGTTTGTGTTTTCTTTATATGATTGTGTTCCCGTTTTGTGTGTGTGTGTGTGTGTGTGTCCGGGCTCCTTTCATGTCTATCTGCCTTGTGCGCTCAATCTTCTGTTTTCGTTTCATTGTTTGTTTTTGTTGTATTAAGTCCATTTATCTCTTTTTGTTCTGCGGGTGTGCGCGTCTCTCCAATGACGGATAAGTGCGTAAGTAGATTATAGTAAATACGCACAGTCTCCTCTTTGTGTTCCGACTGCAGCGCGGCACACATTGTTTCAGTAATAGTAATTATAAGAACAGTAAGTACGATCGACGTCTCACTTGCGTGGAAAACCAGAGAAATGATGATGATGAAGATGATAAGTTTGTTATTAATGCTATTGTTTTTGTTATTATTATTATTATTATTATTATTATTATTATTATTATTATTATTATTAGTAGTAGTAGTAGTAGTAGTAGTAGTAGTAGAAGTAGTATTGTCAAAAGTAGGAAAATGACAATGATAAGAAGAAAAGTGGAAGAAAGCTAAAACTAAAAAAAAATAAAAAATAAGAAAAAAAAAAACAAGACAAAAAAAAAATGATAACAAAAATCATAATAAAAATGATCATAGAAAAATATTAATTGATCCCATGCCTCATTTTGTTATCAGTTTACCTTTGCCTTTTATAATGAAAAACACACCAGACATTCATGTGCATGGCTATCCTGTCAACAGCTTAAGCCACAGTGCTGCCCGCTAACACCCGGTAATCCCACTTGAGTCAAAGCTCGCGTCTCCACAAGCCTTGACTCAATCGGTCAGGCAAAATAAGAACCGAATAGAGTTAGCGACGCGTACTCGTGGATTGACCAAAAGCTGCCGGCACGAGTCCTAGGCACCTCCCTCTCCCATGCTCGTCACGCTGAATTCAATATCCTCTAACCCTTCTCCCTTCACCCACCGCTTCACTAGGACAGCTCGCCACGTTTGGAATCTGATGTTCAGTGTTATTCGTATATCTCGACATCGACTCCGGTCAGCTTCCCACCGTCCTCTCTCTCTCTCTCTCTCTCTCTCTCTCTCTCTCTCTCTCTCTCTCTCTCTCTCTCTCTCTCTCTCGTTCAATCCCTCCCAGTCGTCCCTCACGTA
Organism: Portunus trituberculatus; assembly: GCF_017591435.1. Taxonomy (NCBI): domain Eukaryota; kingdom Metazoa; phylum Arthropoda; class Malacostraca; order Decapoda; family Portunidae; genus Portunus; species Portunus trituberculatus. The sequence continues at coordinate 35,486,546 of NC_059295.1, forward strand.
CCGGAACCTATCGTTTGAGTTCCGCCGGTATGGAGTTTTTTTTGTCTGAATTTTGTAGTTTATTTAGTTGACGTGTTTCCTAATATTATTTTTTATTGGATCTGCTGCTCACAATGTTAGTAAATGGTCTCATATAGTTTCGTTCCGGTTTTTAGTTAATTTAGCTCACTAGATTCCATGCATTATTATCATTTTGAAGCTCGATTTGTAGGTACTTCCTTGACTCGATTCCTAAATGTTATAGCTAAGTTGAATTAGTGAGTCCCTCTTTTCATCGGTGCGGTGTGGAGTTACGGCCTGACCCTGTCGTTCGCTCCCCCTCCCTCAAGGCTGCGCTGCCACGTTCATCTTCCCTTCTGGATCGCATATAATCGGATACACCGCGGCAGCTTCCCTTCACTGAACGTCGATAGATATATACAGGTAAAACCGTCAAAGTAAAAACACAACGGTATTTGGCAGTATTCTCAGATTTTTTCCCCCCAAAACGAAAATACTGGCAAGTTTATTATGATTTTCAGTTTAAGCGACGGTTGTGTGTTAAATGTCTTACCTCTTGTGATATTGGTGTTACTTTCTTGTTCTTCCATCTCCAAATATAACTCAGCCGAATTCAGATTTTTTATAAATTTTTTTGCGAAGCGCGTTTCCACCATGAATACGAGTACCACTGTCCTCTCAAACTTTAAATGGAAAGATTTTTTTTTTCTTTCGTGTGAGTGTTTCGTTTGTAGAGAATATAGCAGTCTGTTCTGGTCTTCTCACAGCTATATAGACGTTTCGTTTTGACCTTTCACTGCTATTCGGTATATGTTTTCTCAGTTGTTAATAATCACTCTGAGACATTTCTACTTGTTTACAGCCACCTTCAAACATTAAATCTCTTCTTTTCAACCATCTTTCTTTTATATAAATAAAAAAAATATCATCCATTACTTCGGGGGATGTTAATTGAATCGCAATGAAAGGGTTGAGGGATTTCAACTTGAATGTGACTGCATACCTTTTGTGTGACCACGGGTTTGAATTAATATTGGTGAAGAAAATTGTAACAAAACCAACACTATTTACACACACACACACACACACACACACACACACACACACACACACACACACACACACACACACACACACACACACACACACACACACACACATTGGAACAATATTTTTTCCAAACTAAGGTGTACATTGACGCTTGAGGCAAATTTTCCATTGGAGGAGTCGCGTGATAAATATCTCCTGACGCAGATGAGGCGAGAGATGAGTCGGGAGCTCGGGAGGAGGAAGAGGGAGGAGGAGAAGGAGGAGGAGGCGGCGGCGGCGGCGGCGGCGGAGGAGGAGGAGGAGGAGGAGGAGGAGGAGGAGGAGGAGGAGAAGGATGAGGCCAGGTCAGCGTGGGCGATGAATAACAGCCGTGGTGCACTCCACCTAAGGTCACTCTCAAGGCAAGGACTCTCACAAGCACTCTTCTGGGAAATTGTTTTTATCAAAGCGTGTGGCGGCGGTGGTGCTAGGGAGGGTAAAGCGAAGGTTATGTTGACGGTGGAAGAAGAGAGAAACCTAAGGGTCTTTGCATTAGCGGCTCGAGTATTCAATGTGTTGCGGATGATCGGTGTGCAGGGCGGGGCTACGAGTGTTTATTTTCCAGACAACATAAGGAAGCGGTCTAACATATATCTCGGAGATGTTTATGTGTGTAAAGCCATAACTGTGTAAATTGTATAATCTTGTAAAATGATAAGCAACAGCCTGGATTGAATAAACGTCATGCTGATCATGTAACGAGACAATGGTGAGGATGAAACACTTCCTTTTAACATGTGCCAACCTGTCCGTTTGAAGTGAGGGGGAGACGATTAACTAACTACAAAACTGTGAGAGAGTTACTGTTCAAGATGCCAATCTGATATGCTGACTTGTCTGATATGGTTTGGATCTGCTTGGAATCGAAATGTAGATAAAACCAATATCTGATGTTTTAGCAACAGTAAGACCACGCTGAGGGTGAAAGATGTCCCGTTATTGCGATATAACATGGGTCTGTCTGAAATTGAAGCATGGAGAGGGCGAATATCCCACACGTTATTAATGAGGATGTCCAAACCACTGTCTTTTTCTGAAGCCCCTCTGTTAGAATGTGTGGTGAAATAATACCCCATTTAATGCATGAGGGAGGCCAGCTCTACATTATTTCATACTATGAAATTAAAACAAATGTCAAAGGAAAAGCAAAACTGGCACATGCTTCAAGGACCAGGAGAGAACAAGGGACTGACTAACTCCCTGCAACAACAAATTTAAGTTCCAAGAATAACCTCGTCACACTTAGGCCGAGAATCATTTAATGCATTAACTCTGAGAGGGCGGGAGAGCAAGACCTCTCGAGTGGAGCATTGTGCTGGTGGGAGGAAGTGAGGCGCGGCGTGCCAGACGGGGAGGGAAGGAATGCGGGAGAGGAGAGGGGGGTTTGTTGAACCCACTACACACTCTCTCTCTCTCTCTCTCTCTCTCTCTCTCTCTCTCTCTCTCTCTCAATAGGTATATAAAAGGAATAACAATAAAGACACATTTCACAATACTTATACGTAATTCACCTATTACTCAAAAGGAAGCATAGGGAGTGTACAAATATTACTCTGCCCTCTCCTACCGTTATGACACACACACACACACACACACACACACACACACACACACACACACACACACACACACACACACACACACACACACAACACCGAGTTCTAGGAGGAGAAACTGTAATGCTATCAAGAGAACAGCATTTTCAAGAGCAAACACCGTGTAGGCGAAGGGAACGAACCGCGTAATGTGATCGTGGCTCAGGCTTACCTTTCCTCAGCGTCTTTTTTCAGTGGGGCTCCCTTGTTTGCCCAGCACCCATCACAAACAGTGGCTGCAGGGCCTAGGTTACGTAACGCCCTCTCGCCGTCTTCCCAGCGTCTTGAATCGAGAAAGCTCTTGCTTCGGGCTCTTTTAAAGTGATCCCAAACAGGAGTCTCCCACGCCTACCATGTGTATTTCCAGCTGCGCAGGTATATAAGCTTTCCTCGGCCTGTCAGACGTATCACTGATTAGATAGCCACTCTAAATTGCTACACTAACTGCCGGGCTCTCAGCTCTTAACTGTGTTCCCTTCAGTGACTCTATTCTCATTCCCGTAGCTAACATGTACCTACCTACGTGTGTTGTGGAATGTTCCCGTATGAAGTAAAGCCTTAATTTAATCACTTTTCTCCGTGAAACATTGAGTGGGATGTAGTTTAGTTTCTTCGGTTCCATAAATTTGTTTTATGTTGTTGGTTTATTATTTTTTGTTCTTTTTTAGTTGCTGGAGTGGTTGTAGTGTTTCTCAAGCTGGCAAGAGTACATACTTTTGCTCTTTTTTTTCTTTTCTTCTTCTTTCCTTCTTCTTCTTCTTCTTCTTCTTCTTCTTCTTCTTCTTCTTCTTCTTCTTCTTCTTCTTCTTCTTCTTCTTCTTCTTCTTCTTCTTCTTCTTCTTCTTCTTCTTCTTCTTCTTCTTCTTCTTCTTCTTCTTCTTCTTCTTCTTCTTCTTCTTCTTCTTCTTCTTCTTCTTCTTCTTCTTCTTCTTCTTCTTCTTCTTCTTCTTCTTCTTCTTCTTCTTCTTCTTCTTCTTCTTCTTCTTCTTCTTCTTCTTCTTCTTCTTCTTCTTCTTCTTCTTCTTCTTCTTCTTCTTCTTCTTCTTCTTCTTCTTCTTCTTCTTCTTCTTCTTCTTCTTCTTCTTCTTCTTCTTCTTCTTCTTCTTCTTCTTCTTCTTCTTCTTCTTCTTCTTCTTCTTCTTCTTCTTCTTCTTCTTCTTCTTCTTCTTCTTCTTCTTCTTCTTCTTCTTCTTCTTCTTCTTCTTCTTCTTCTTCTTCTTCTTCTTCTTCTTCTTCTTCTTCTTCTTCTTCTTCTTCTTCTTCTTCTTCTTCTTCTTCTCTTCTTCTTCTTCTTCTTCTTCTTCTTCTTCTTCTTCTTCTTCTTCTTCTTCTTCTTCTTCTTCTTCTTCTTCTTCTTCTTCTTCTTCTTCTTCTTCTTCTTCTTCTTCTTCTTCTTCTTCTTCTTCTTCTTCTTCTTCTTCTTCTTCTTCTTCTTCTTCTCTTCTTCTTCTTCTTCTCTTCTTCTTCTTCCTTCTTCTTCTTCTTCTTCTTCTTCTTCTTCTTCTTCTTCTTCTTCTTCTTCTTCTTCTTCTTCTTCTTCTTCTTCTTCTTCTTCTTCTTCTTCTTCTTCTTCTTCTTCTTCTTCTTCTTCTTCTTCTTCTTCTTCTTCTTCTTCTTCTTCTTCTTCTTCTTCTCCTCCTCCTCCTCCTCCTCCTCCTCCTCCTCCTCCTCCTCCTCCTCCTCCTCCTCCTCCTCCTCCTCCTCTCCTCCCTTCTCCTTCTCCTTCTCCTTCTCCTTCTCCTTCTCCTTCTCCTTCTCCTTCTCCTTCTCCTTCTCCTTCTCCTTCTCCTTCTCCTTCTCCTTCTCCTTCTCCTCTCCTCCTTCTCCTTCTCCTTCTCCTTCTCCTCTTCCTCCTCCTCTTCCTCTTCCTCTTCCTCTTCCTCCTTGTCCTCCATTTTTCCTCCTTTTCTCGAGTCTTCAGCATGCACAGTGTTCGGCGAAGAAAAGTCGTCTGGATCATTGTGTTGTGTTTATGTACCTCATTTCTAGTCTCCGGGAGCTGCTGGTGAAATGGGCCGGCAAGAAGCTTCCAGGAAGTTCATCTTCGATTCTACGTCTTCTCCCGAGCGTCCATGTGCCGGAGTATCGTGATGGGACGACGCTAGACAGTGTTGAGTGCAGACCAGCGTGAGGGGCGACCTTTGAGTGCAGTGATGTCTCTCGGTATTTTGTGGTTCATATTCTTAATTGGTTCGGGTTCTTTTCGGGAGTGGTTTCTAAGGCTAAAGCTTACTCAGGTTCTTCAGCGTGTATTTTTTTCTATTTATTGATAGTTTGTTGATAACTAGAAGTACAAAAAAACACCTATAGCTTCCACACAAGCATATCAAAACACTCTTTGGGTTCTTATTAGGATGGTCTTCATAAGTAAAGAGACTAATTAGGTTTTCATGAATGTATTTTGCATTACTGATTTAGAGTCTCATACTTTCACTAGAATCATGAAAGCACTCTTCAGTACTTCAGTAGCTCCCATTAAAGCTCGTTAATTACAGTTGAGGTATACACTAAGCTGTCTGAGAGTACCTGCCTTTCACTCGGGATGATTGGACTGAGCAGGGAGCTTTGCGTCCCATTGAACAAGAAAAAAAATTAAAGAAAAATGGAAAAAAAAGAAAAACTGCAGACTTCAAAAGCAAATACTAGAATTGTCATCTTCATTATGCATGAAGATGAAATGTGATGTTAATAAAAGTGAAAGTTGGCGATGCTAGGAGCCTCCCTTTGAATATGGTTTTATGCATGAAGGTTATTTAAATTTTGGGGAGTTCCCTTGAAAATACCATTGTAATGTTACTGCCGTGAGAAAACATGCGAGTTACTGCTTCATGTTATGGAAAAATGTTCACTTTACAGCATTCCACCCACGGGACGCTGCAGCCAGATGCCTTCCATTATTTATTACGATCGGAAAGTTTAAAACCGAGAATTTTAGTTATTCTGTCCTGCTTATGAATTCTGTACGCTGGGGTGGAGCGTCGGATAATGCTTTAGTTGGTAAAATGCTGCACAACAAACTGGCCTCTCGGATGTCAAAGGCAACCACGCATTACAGACAAAAAGTAGTTTTTTGTCGTGGAATTACGTTTGAAGGTCAAAGAGATGCAGAAGTATCATCTCAATGAAGTCAAGAGGTGCAGGCGAATATGGCAGCAAAGACCCTGCACGGATATTTCAATCTATACAATATGTTTTTATGTGATGTTCGTCTCACGATTGAAAAAAAGTTACCATTGAGTGTCGCATCAGTTAGATCTGACAGGTTCTGAACCGTACTCCCTTAGAAACGTGACTAATTGCAGGAGTTCCACTTTATGATACCTTTACATCACAGCGGTGTAGTAAGGCGGGACTGGAACGACCAACTTGGCTCCCTGATTATTATTATCATATTTCAACGAACTATCAGTGAAAGGCAAATAAACAATATTGCGAAAGAATAGTTTGTTTATACCTAATCATTTCATATGTGCGATGACTCCTCAAAAACTTGCTGGGCATAATCATGATAAATCAAGGCTGTCATGAATAGGAAGTGTTTGCCCTACAGGTGTGGACCTGACTGTTTAGCGGCATGGCATAGCAACTCACTTTAAAAGTTAAAACGCTCCGCATTTTAACTCCTTGATCCTCTCCTGGGATTATGATGACGACCACCTTGATGATGTACATGAATAAAATATCACGTCCCAGGTGAGTCCCTGTCGCGTCGTCAACAGCACAGCTGAGTGAGTCTCTCCAGGAAACTCCATTTAAGATACGCCCCCTCACCCTTGAGGCTGGCGGCCTCCTCCATTCAGTAGTGGCCACGCCTCCCCGTGCGGCTCAATAACATAATCACGTAAACAGATCCACATCTTAGACGCCTTACATGTATGTGTAAACACCTGCAGCCCATCCACGTTGTCACATTTAACGCATGGAAACTGCGTCTTCCTCTACCCACACTGATGGCTGAAGGAACTATGTACTATATACGGAAAGATATAATGTATGATATTCTTTAATATTATGCTGATACATAAGTTACACATACACACACACACACACACACACACACACACACACACACACACACACACACGGCCCGGTAGCTCAGTGGTTAGAGCGCTGGCTTCACAAGCCAGATGACCGGGGTTCGATTCCCCGGCCAGGTGGAGATATTTGAGTGTGTCTCCTTTCACGTGTAGCCCCTGTTCACCTAGCAGTTAGTAGGTACGGGATGTAAATCGAGGAGTTGTGACCTTGTTGTCCCGGTGTGTGGTGTGTGCCTGGTCTCAGACCTATCCCAAGATCGGAAATAATGAGCTCTGAGCTCGTTCCGTAGGGTAACGTCTGGCTGTCTCGTCAGAGACTGCAGCAGATCAAACAGTGAAGTACACATACAAATGCCTTCCTAGCTTATAGCGTGATGTGCAGTATATTCAGCGCGCCACGTCTAAGCTGGATCGTAGTACTTGGGGGTGGTGGGCTTAGGCCTGCCAAAGGCAGCCCAGTAGATCACCAAATGCACATTCAGTTCTCTGGTGAATAAACAAGGAACAAGGAACATTGGAAAGCTTTCGAGTGCAAACAAAAAAAGACCTGGGCATCAGCATGAACGTGGGGAGCCTGTCTTGGGGAAGGGCTGGGGAGGAGGGAGCCGGAAAGTCGAGTATCCAGGGAAAATACACAAAGAGTATTGATCGTAGTGCTTTCTCTCTTTTCCGGGAGTCCTTCTTCAGGCTTCAGCGAGACTCCCAAACAATTAATCCAACGCTGCCTGCCTGCATGGGAGAGTGTGCGCCCTCCAGCGGGGTTTCTGAACAATTCACTCTCGTGTCTTACATTTAACATCGTACTGGAAATTGTTTGGGTCTTCAAGAGTGTGATCACTATTTTGTGATAGTTTAGCAAGGGTTAAACATTGCTTATAGGAAAAATCATTCACACCAACAATAATTTCCCTTGTCTCTGAAAACCGTCTTGACGAGATAATAAAGCATTTAAGAATTCAAATCCTTTTATGCCCACTCTATCATCCACACATCCACGCTCACCCTCATGTCCAAGCAATTAAGTACTGCATTTGTGAAATAAATGTCTCTGCTCAGAAGGATCTGTCTCATGACTAGTGTGTCAGTAACTGTAGGTTGTGTTTGCTGCTTTGCATAATGGTCCACTCTGTCAGCACATCGTTAATAACATCTCAAACTCTGTAACTTCCACCCCTTCTAATCAAGCATACTAAAAGGTTTTTGTGCAAGTACTCGTACATCACATGATTCTGAAACATAATTTACAAGAAAAGAATGGTTGGAGGAGTTTAAATATCTTAATGTTTGCATATATATATATATATATATATATATATATATATATATATATATATATATATATATATATATATATATATATATATATATATATATATATATATATATATATATATATATATATATATATATATATATATATATATATATATATATATATATATATATATATATATATATATATATATATATATATATATATATATATATATATATATATATATATATATATATATATATATATATATATATATATATATATATATATATATATATATATATATATATATATATATATATATATATATATATATATATATATATATATATATATATATATATATATATATATATATATATATATATATATATATATATATATATATATATATATATATATATATATATATATATATATATATATATATATATATATATATATATATATATATATATATATATATATATATATATATATATATATATATATATATATATATATATATATATATATATATATATTTATTCAGACAGTGATTCTGTGAATAGGAGTGAAATGGTTTATGTACATTTTGAGGAGCAATGTGTGTGATTTATTATTTGAATGTTAATCTTTTGTACATTCTTATCATACAGGCTTTCGTGACGCATGTGTGTGTATGTGTGTGTGTGTGTGTATGTGTGTGTGTGTGTGTTTCACTGTTTGATCTGCTGCAGTCTCTGACGAGACAACCAGACGTTACCCTACGGAACGAGCTCAGAGCTCATTATTTCCGATCTTCGGATAGGCCTGAGACCAGGCACACACCAAACACCGGGACAACAAGGTCACAACTCCTCGATTTACATCCCGTACCTACTCACTGCTAGGTGAACAGGGGCTACACGTGAAAGGAGACACACCCAAATATCTCCATCCGGCCGGGGAATCGAACCCCGGTCCTCTGGCTTGTGAAGCCAGCGCTCTAACCACTGAGCTACCGGGCGTGTGTGTGTGTGTGTGTGTGTGTGTGTGTGTTTACTTGTGTGTGTGTGTGTACGTGTGTGTGTGTGTGTGTGTGTGTGTACGTGTGTGTGTGTGTGTGTGTGTGTGTGTGTGTGTGTGTGTGTGTGTGTGTGTGTGTGTGTGTGTGTGTGTGTGTGTGTGTGTGTGTGTGTGTGTGTGTGTGTGTGTGTGTGTTTGTGTGTGTGTGTGTGTGTGTGTGTGTGTGTGTGTGTGTGTGTGTGTGTGTGTGTGTGTGTGTGTGTGTGTGTGTGTGTGTGTGTGTGTAGCGTTAATGCTGTGTTTATTTCCAGGAAATCGGTTCTTTGAATCACCATGTTTACTCACTAGCAAGCGCTCTCTTTATTGAAAGGGAGTGATTTGGCTGACTGTAGTAATACTCAGCACACTTCATTCCATGCGGCAAAGAGAATGTAAACAGCTGTAGAATATTTTAAAGCATTATTTTTTTTTCTTTTGAAACTTTCATTGATAGAAATAGTTCGATATTCACACGCATGACGAGATGTTACATTTTCTATTGTGTTTCAGTTTGCTTCATGCGAATTACCAAAAAATGTTAGGGCGAAAACAAAAGAAATGCATCCACTCCCTGAATATGATATGAAGCAGTAAAGGCCACGTGTAAGCCTTCACGGCAGCTGTAAAAGGATTAAGGCTCATATTCTTCAATCATTGGAGCATTCATTACAAATGTTTTCAAAGGCCACATAGATGAGTGGTCGGGATCTCATGAATGGCTTTAGCGCTGATGATGCAGAATACTTATCAAACTCACACCAGAATTATACCATCACGTCTGCAAATCCCTATAACGTCCTTTACAGGCATGAGTGGCTGAAATCACGCCCTGGAATACAGACAAAGAATGCAAACATGAAGCATTTCCTACTTACCAAGTGTAGATGATGAGCTACCAGCGTGACTCAATCTACTACTTCAGCATAGGTAGGAAGTAAGATGGGTTGTTCTCTATGTCGCCTCCTTTAAGTTTTCTTCTCATTGTTTTCCTGGATGATTGTACAAGTGGCGCGCATCAGTAACCTGTGACTGGAACATGGGGAGGCCTAGCGTTGTTTAAAGCGTTGTGATAAAGAGATGCATTCCTTAGATTGTTAGAGGAAGTATCTTTATTTTTTTTTCTTTTAACCGATGTAGCTTCTTGGTTGACATTTATATTATTTATTTATCTATTTATTTTTATTTTATTTTTTTTATCTATTTATTTTATTCTATTTTTTTTTTATTTTTATTTGAGAGAGAGAGAGAGACAGAGAGAGAGACACAGAGAGAGAGAGAATAGGAATTGTGTCTAATTGTCATGAATAATTAACAAACTAATATAAAAACAAAGTAAGTCTAGCAAAAAGAAATATATACAAGTCAGTATGATACAAGAGAAAAAGGCAACACCCACCAGGAAAGGTTTAAATAAAGCAAACTTCTCTCCTTATCCGTCCACCGCTTAATTTTCTTTTTTTTTTTTTTTCTTTGCGTGAAACTGCTTTTCCTTCAGACCACATGGATAATTATGTATCTTTTTGACGCTGAAGCTAAAAATGCCCGAAGCAAAAAAAAAAAGCCTGCGTGGTGTGTACAAGAAAACTGAAGCTCTTTAATGCTCGAGAAAACCTTTTAACATTACGAAATATTTTGTTACACACGTCTCTGAATTACAACATGACATTACTATTATCATTTATTATTTGTTTTTATTCTTGTGTTTATCTGCGCCGGGGAAGTTACTGCCTTCAAAGCGACGTTCTTCATTTATCATTTATCTGAGTGAAGAAAAACATCCTGATCTTTACTTTTTCTATCCTTCTTGGCATTTTTCTTTCCTCTCTCTGTTTCTTCATTTCTCGCTACGTATTTTTCTTGTGTGTGTCTCTTAATAATTCGTGTCGTTCCTTTTTTTTACCTTCCTTGCTTATTCTCTCTCTCTCTCTCTCTCTCTCTCTCTCTCTCTCTCTCTCTCTCTCTCTCTCTCTCTCTCTCTCTCTCTCTCTCTCTCTCTAAGTTCTTTATCTTTTTACTCTGTTAATCTCTCGCTTCATCTCTTTTTATCTTTTCTTATACGTTTTTGCATCCTTCACGTTCTTCATGTACGTACGCCCATCTTTGTTCTTTTGTTTCTGGATGTCTGCTTTGCCGTCTGTCTATCTCGCCGTGTCTGTTTCTGAGTGTGTGTGTGTGTGTGTGTGTGTGTGTTTCTCTCTTTCATTGTCTGACTATCTGCCTTTCCTCCTCTCTCCTTTCATCTGTCTGTTTCCTCCATTCCACCCACGTTTCCTCTCTCCTTCTTTCCAGTTTTGTTTAATCCTTTTCTTCCTCCCCTTTCTATTCTTGATTCCTTCCTTCCTTCCTTCCTTCCTTCCTTCCTTCCTTCCTTCCTTTCTTCCTCTCCTTTACTATTTTCTCTTTTTTGTCGCTCCCTGTCTGTCTTTCTTCATTCATTCAAACTTGTACACGTCATTTTTTTTTCTTGTCTTTTATCCCTCAATCCTTCGTTCCAGCCTCTTGCTTTGTCAGTCTCTCCGTACTCTTGTTGTGCTGGATGCAAAATTCTATAAAGGTTGCTTATATGATTCTCTTTTAAAACACGCCTCCTCATTATAAGCTATATTTTTTTTTTCTATTATCCTAATTAATTGTATTCAAGATTCTCTTCTAATTAATTTTCTTATGTTACTTTTTCGTATCACTTTTCTCACTTATTTCCCTTCTTTTTCTTATTTTCCTTTTTTTTTTTTTTTTTTTTTTAGCTTTTCTTGTGTTTTTCTTCTTTCCTTGTAATCTATCACTAGCTTTGAATCTTTCGTTTTTTCTTCCTTTTTTTTTTTCGTGTTCCTCCTTAACTCCATTCTCTAATCCCTTACTTCTTGCCTTCTCTTCTTATTTTTCTTCTTCCTTGTTTTCTCTTCTCTTCCGCCGTTCCACTTATAATTTTTCTTCCATTGGCCTCCATTGTTTGCTCTTTCCTCCTGATCCCTTTACTTATTCCCATTTTCTTTCTACCATTATTTGTTTTTCTCCTCATACCTTCTTCGTCCTTTCCTCTCCCACATCTTCCTTATTTTTATTATTTTTTATATTTCTTCAGTTCCTTTCCTCATCCTTTGTCTGCGATTTTTCTTTACCTCTCCTCCCCATTTCCTTCTCCTCCTCCTCCTCTTCCTTCTCCTCTATCTCTTCTCTTCTTTCCTCCTCCACACACGGCAAAGAATTCCTCACTGCCAACCGTTTTTCTTTCCACGTCCTTTAGCTCTTCTCCACCTTTTTTTGCACACCTCCTCCTCCTCCTCCTCCTCTTCTTCCTCTTCCTCCTCTTCCTCCTCCTCCTCCTCCTCCTCCTCCTCCTCCTCCTGCATCGTCCACAGCCTCTCTGACGCTTCAAGAGGTCTGTCCTTCGATTGTTATTCTCCCCATGGCAAATCCGGGTCGCCGCCTTCCTCCTCCTGTGTCGGCGAGAGGCGGGCAAGGTGGATGAAATACTCTCCGGTTGCCGTTCTTTCTTCCTCCTTCTTCTTGTCATCGTCACCACTACCACCACCACCACCACCACCACCACCACCACCACCACCACCACCACCACCACCACCACCACCAATGACGCTATTGCTGTTGTACGTGCTTGTGTCTTGCTGGTGTGGTAAGACAGTTGATCGCACACACACACACACACACACACACACACACACACACACACACACACACACACACACACATGAGATCTTGCTTTTCCATCTGCATATGCCTTTTAGGTTTTTCTGGTGTGTGTGTGTGTGTGTGTGTGTGTGTGTGTGTGTGTGTGTGTGTGTGTGTGTGTGTGTGTGTGTGTGTGTGTGTGTGTGTGTGTGTGTGTGTGTGTGTGTGTTTGCTTGCTTTGTCTGGAATGGTTGCCTTGGGGAAACGTGAGTCAGGTGTTGAAAAGAGTTTATTTTCATTATTATTGTTTTTATTATTATTTTTTCTTCTTCTTCTTCTTCTTCTTATTGTTATTATTATTATTGTTCTCACCACCACCAACCCGCCACCTCCACCACCACTTGCCAAGATATCCTTAAAAAGAAAGATGAAAGCCAATGGAAGATTAACGTAATATAGTAAAACACACACATAATTACACCTGACGCATCTTTGAACTCTGCATGGCGCTGGGATCAGTTGTGTAAAGTTGTCAATGCCATGCCAAGACCTGCTGCCCCGCAAGCCGCCAAGCCGTCACCTGCAAGGCTGCTCCCCGTAGGCATCACACATTAACTTCTTTAACTTTTAAGAAATATACCTTCACCTCACAGTTACATGCGAAAACACACACACACACACACACACACACACACACACACACACACACACACACACACACACACACTCTCTCTCTCTCTCTCTCTCTCTCTCTCTCTCTCTCTCTCTAACTTTTCCCCCACGGCGACAGCAACTCTGATCTTTACATTTCATAACTTAATATTGTTAATGATGAATTGAAGAATGATACGTAACATTAATTTTTATGTGTGTGGTAGCAAAGTGTTTTTTTAATGCCTTCGTTAATGAGAATATTAATTAAGGTATTGATAAGAGCACCGACATTTAGTTTACTTATATTGTAATGGATTTGGTAGTCATATTCACTTCTATTATTTATGGTAGTGATTGGGATAATGTGTTAGTATAGCTGCTTCTTCTCCGGGATTCTATAAGTTCGAGATTTTGACTAGGACTAACATGTCGTTCACCAGACAGAATTATAGATAGTGAGTTGCCTAAGTAAGAAAAAAAATATATAAAAACTCTTGTGTGATATTTTGAAGTTATGTGCGTGTCTTATTTTTATGTAATTGCCATTTTTGAACAGTTCTAATGCAGTTACTCCTTCATTGAGGTTATATGTTCGAAATTTGTGCAGGTGTTCCCACGTTCACACGACAGAATGAAAGGTAGCGATTCTCTCGAGTTATTATGACGCCGCTCGTGGGATACATAACCCACCTCGCCAGTCTCAATTTCTTGTAGGTCGAGGAGATTAAGTACCTTCAGAGATGTGCTTAATCATTTCATCTTTAATTCTCTCTCTCTCTCTCTCTCTCTCTCTCTTTGCGTGCGTGTATGTGTGTGTGTGTGTGTGTGTGTGTGTGTGTGTGTGTGTGTGTGTGTGTGTGTGTGTGTGTGTGTGTGTGTCGGCGTGCGCTTGTGCATGTGTGTTTAGCAGGCTTTGTGCATGTGTGCTTGCTAGCTTGAACCAGGAATGATGAGGAAAGTTGAAAGCAAAAATGTAGCTTCTCTTTTTAACAAAGGATCACAATCTGCACGGCTGTCAGAGGGGGCACAGTTCCTGCAGCTTTGGCGGTGCAGGGTAGAGATGCAGGTAAAGGGACTGAGGGAGAAGGAGAAACGAGGACGAGGAGAATGCACTGGGGTGGAGCCGGTCTGAGCTGGGAGGTGAGGGATACGTACATTCATACATTCGCCAGGACGGAAAAGGCAGCGGGGCGGAGAGGTGTAAAGGGCGGGGGATGAAGGGGAGATGAAGGAAGATCAGGGAAGCGAGATGGCAAGTAGCAGATGCAATTTGTGAATTCTTCGTCGGAGGGAATGTTGTAAGGTGTATCATGGCTGTGAACCGAAGTGTGAGTTGTTTGAGGCTGCTGCTTATGGTTCTTTATGATTGGTAACATGGATTTGGGTTTTTGTTAGGTAGAGGGTTGTGATGTTTGCATGGTGGAGCTTGGACTGCTTTTAATAGTCTGGATGTTGAATGGGAAGCTGTAGCAGATATAAAATAAGTTGAGTAGAGATGGAATTGGTGATGTAATGTAATGGAGATTTGATTTCTGTTGTAAGTTGTACTTATATAGTTGGAAGTTGATGGATTTTATTTGTGTGAAATATTTTAACAGAAGATGAACTAGTAACGGATTCTAAACAGGAACCTGCAAGGATGCTAACTCACTATAAGAGAACTATTTAATTAGAGGAGGCTGAAAGAGTTACCACACAACATTCCAATGGTAAGAGTACTGAAAGACAAAGAAGCATTGCAAACAGAAAGCCTGTAAACAGTGTCTGAAAAAAAATGATACACAGGTTCACTACACGGAAGACTGCATCATTTAGAGAGTGATGGTACGTGTGGTGTTCTCTTTCTTTTGAACCAGTACCACACACTCCCCAGTGACGCGGCGGCCACGGCGAGTAAGGAAGGCAGCAATGAGGAAGTAGTGAACTCGTGCGGTTCTCATTACGTTATGCAGTCGTACAGGTTATGTTGGTGGTCATCATGCCTTTTAATTTTGAATGCCTTTGTGTCTTTGTGTATGTGTCTTTGAGCTGTTCTTATGCTCCGTCCAGAAGTGAACGCCAGATATCTCAGAGTTAAGAAGGTTGTTGTGAAGGAGTGTTGTGAACGTCACTTGCTTTGTCAGCTTATGAAACGTAATGCAGATTTACAAGGTAGATCCAGGAACGCGAGAAAATTACATTACCCTTCCGTACTTTAAGTTTAAATTGCTAGTAACCTTTCGTTTTATTTTATTATCCCAGCGGATGTGCCTGGTATTATCTGTGTGTATTGCTGAGTATCGCATCGGCTTTGTCTCTTTGTGCGCTTCTGGTTGACGGCAAAGGCAAGCGGCAATTTCTCAAATAAAATTGCAGCAATAATTTCTAGGGATAGAAGAAACAGAGCATAAAACTGTGTGATTACCAAGACTCTAACATTTCTTAGTGACAGTTTTTTTTTTTTTGTCCTTAAGTCTGAGTAACCAAGTAATGTATCCTCATAAAGAGAGAACTATGTTTATGATTGCTTGTTTTTATATGGACAATTTCCTGTTTGTTAGACAGCTGGAAACGAGAGCAAATATAGAGCTTGAGGTGGATCATAAAAGTCTCATTATGTTTCCCGTACCATTTTTTGCTCTAGAATAAGTGATGGCTGACAGTTAGTGGGGAACAATATATTATGTACTTACCAAATACTTTCAATTTATTTAATCCTTTTCTTATTTTGGTCATTTTTTCTCGTCATTTTGTAACGCTCAACTTTGTATCATTGGAAGCCTTCAATATGTAGGCATTTCTTTCCTGACACTAGTTCCTCTGTTATGAAGGTAATCGGGGACGAAAATTATTCAGCAAAGGTCGCTATAGTTACTGTTGTGTAGCAGACGTAAATGTTCCCATGAATAGTTACTTCCTTTAGTTAGGGATTGATTCATATACCGTTCAGTTCCAAGTAAGAAAGTGGAATGCTGTGATTGTAATGCGTCAAGTAGAGTTTTCTTTTGTGAAGCAGATTTATCAACGGTGAATTAAATAAAAAGAGAAAACATCCACTAGACTGTTTCTCTTTCCTAAAAAGGAAAAAAAATATTGCAATAGAATAAAGTACGAAATTTGTATAGGTCAATTGACATAGTCTCAGAGATATAGTGATTGGCCTCTCATGGAGTTGTTAGTCATAGTTTGAGTTGCAGAGTTCGGCGGTGAAATTGTGAAAGAGTGAGGATACCAAAATCTGTTCTATGTATGAGTGAGATGGTCGGAATTGATAGCACACAACCAATGCCACTTTCAGTTTCATCTGCATTTATGTCGCATTGTAGAAGCTTATGTTGTATTGTATTTCTTGTGCACCTTTACTTTAGGTTACTCTGATGGCCTCCCAGCCATGTTGTACTCTGTTGTTCCGTGCTGTGCTGTGCTGTGCCGTACTATGCTGTTCTGTGCTGTGTTGTTGTGCTATGTTGTCCTCCCTCTCCCTGCCCTTATGACTCCGCTGCACCCTCGCCTATAAAGACATAAAACTCCGTTGTCATACGTTTTTACTACCGTCACAAACCACATTTTTTGTAGCAATTATATGCGGAGGTATTCCTGTATAGAAAAGAGAAAAGATTTGATGTTCCGGTTCGCAACGAAGGCAAATGTTAACGCTGTTCATGTAACAGTTTCATCTCTTCAAAATGTGTGTGTGTGTGTGTGTGTGTGTGTGTATGTGTGTGTGTGTGTGTGTGTGTGTGTGTGTGTGTGTGTGTGTGTGTGTGTGTGTGTGTGTGTGCTTACGAGCAGGCGTGCGTACATGCGTGCGTGCCTGTGTGCCTGCGTGCGTGCGTGTATACGTGTCATACAGTCATGGTCAGAAGTCAAATAATATCTCATTCTTAACCTCTGTGTATAAATATTTTAACTTGAGTCGACTGATATGCTGGCGATTTAATAACAAAAACCTTAGAATAAAAGCATTCCCATCTTGTAGAATAACTTGAGACTGAGGGAGGCTCCAAGTACAGTGACTTTGTGATGAGTTACTTGGTTTCTGACAACGACTGTATCAACGCATCAAAAATATCAAGAAAGAAGAGGAAAAAAGCTGAGGAACAATCATTCTTATTACGGCTGATCGGCTGATCGGCTTGACGTGTGAGATAGGATGCCCGCTCACCACTGGAGGCCATAAATTCATGCAATGTCTATTTGAAAAGTAAAAAAAAAAAAAATAATAATAAATACAAAGAGGAAACTGATACATGGAAAGTCTTTCTCAAAAAAAAATAGTATCAGACAACTTCCACTAAGCACATCTGAGTTAGTTTTGATTATTTGGAGGCTCTTGATATGAGTCAGTTCATTACTCTATACATTAATTCCTTTTCATATAAAACTCCTTGGATTACGTGACATTATTTTTCGAAGAAGTTGACTGGAACAGCATGATATTATTGTGATTTGCTTCTTCTGTTCTTCTCACACGATAGAATGGTTGCTCTTCAGTGTTGCCAACTACTCTTTGTGTCCAGCCATTGAGTGGCTCGTGTGCAGTTAATAGTATACATAAGTGAACAAATACGTACACCTATTGAAGGTGAAATACTGATATATGTATCACTATCTCGATGCGAAATGATTGGAAATTTTAAGAGCAAACAAATGGTAGATAGCATTGTTCTCGCTACTACATGTTGATTGATCACTGTGATACAAAAGAAGGTAGTCGTCGTCAGCAGAACCACGATGAAAGAATGCTTTTCATCGTGAAATCACCGTAGTTTGAGGTGACTACGACGATATTATATCTGAAAGTACTCTGAGTGATATTTTATACCAGAAAGATACGTTTCCTTTTGTCTGATTAAAAAAGACTGGATAAGAATAATACTAGTAATAATAATAATTATGTTAATGATAATAATAAGAGTAATGATAGGATTAATAATTAGTAAAAATTAATAATAATGATAATAATATTGATATAATTATAAGGATAATAATAATAATAATAAAAATAATAATATAATAATAATAATAATAATAGTAATAATAATAATAATAATAATAATAATATAGCAACTGATGATAATAATAATGGTAATAATAGTAATGATAATGATAATAATAATAATAATAATAATAATAATAATAATAATAATAATAATAATAATGATAATGATAACTGTAATAATAATAAAGATAGATATATGAATAATCATAATAAATAAGCAAGAGAAGAAAAATATTTTCCTGAACACATAAAATTTATCATCCATAATCGTTATCCATAGATTTATCCAATATTCTTTTTAAAATTAATAAATTAATATATAAATAACAGAAATTTTTATCGATGACTAAATAAAAGAACAAGAACCAAGCAGTCACTCTAAAAAAGAAGAAAAAAAAAAAGGATTAGGTCTGGCTTCGTTTTCTTTTTTTATAACTCCACGTCAGCAACACGTCTGTCTGTCCCTGCATGACTGTTTACCTGCAAAAAATGGATGGCATGCTCGTCCCCCTCCCCCCACCTATGAGCCTCGGCAAATATTAATGTACACAGACATCTTTGTGGTTCTAGAATCACTTGCATTATTCAGTGAAGAAGTCATATTGGAAGACTGTGAGATAATGCATTTAGGAATGTGTTCGTGTATTGTCGGCTACATCATCATTTTTGTTTCCCATCGTAATGTTAAACATCAGGACACTGTAACCGGTAACTTTGATCTCTACGATGTGTTGATTGCTTGTATAAGTAGTTGCATTCCTTTATTTCGGAGGATAACGTTAGCTAATGTTTTCTAGGATGATGTGAAGGAATAACAGTCAACTGTCTGCACACACACACACACACACACACACACACACACACACACACACACACACACACACACACACACACACACACACACACACGCCCGTTAGCTCAGTGGTTAGAGCGCTGGCTTCACAAGCCAGAGGACCGGGGTTCGATTCCCCGGCCTGGTGGAGATATTTGGGTGTGTCTCCTTTCACGTGTAGCCCCTGTTCACCTAGCAGTGAGTAAGTACGGGATGTAAATCGAGGAGTTGTGACCTTGTTGTCCTGGTGTGTGGTGTGTGCCTGGTCTCAGGCCTATCCGAAGATCGGAAATAATGAGCTCTGAGCTCTTTCCGTAGGGTAACGTCTGGCTGTCTCGTCAGAGACTGCAGCAGATCAAACAGTGAAACACACACACACACACACACACGTATACACAAGAAAATCCCACACCCATTATCACATGACTTCGCACATAATACCCAGCCAGCCTCTCGCCGTGCTTGTATACACACATCAATCACTTCACGCATTTTTAATTTTACTGATAAGTGTTCGTCTCTTATTACTTGTGTGTTTGAGTTAATGTCACATTACATATTCTCGGACATGCCATGAACCTCATCTCTCCTGCCGCATGTATCCCACACCATGCACCTGTCCCTCCTTTCCTCTCCTCTCCACGTCCTCCCACCTCTTTCTCTCTCCCCTCCTCCCGGCCCTTCTCCCTGCCGTCACTCAGCAGCTGTCAATACGCGCCCGGCGGGAGGAAGCAAGCTAACGACCAGCCAGGGTCAATTAGGAGCCGACAAGGCCTTCCTTTGTCGGCGTCTGCTGCAGGAAGAGATTGCTGGACTACTTCTTCCATCCTTGCCATACCTGTCTGTCTTGGGTGTCTGTATCGCTGGATCTGTATGTCTGCCTGCCTGCTTGCCTGCCTGCTTGCCTGCCTGGTCCGCGTGCGCGATTTTAAAGACCTGCTGGAATTCAGTGCTCCCCTTGGTAATTAAGAGAGAGTTTATGCCCGCCCCCCTGTACTAAGCCGCCATGAAGAATCCCTCCACATAAATATGCTCTCTCTCTCTCTCTCTCTCTCTCTCTCTCTCTCTCTCTCTCTCTCTCTCTCTCTCTCTCTCTCTCTCTCTCTCTCTCTCTCTCTCTCTCTCTCTCTCTCTCATCATTTCAAGATATCGCGTCATGGGAGAATAAGAACAACATATGCGTTCGGAAATTAAGAATAATTTTTCAGATAAACTGCGCTGCGCCTAAGATTTGTTTTGCGAGGTTTTATTGGTATTTACTGTGCCGAGCCACGCTACATCAGAGCTCCGTGTGGAAGGCAGCAGACTCTGGACTGAGTTAGCTCCGTCTATTTCTCCTTGTGTCTGTGCTAAGGAACAATTATGTGCTCCTACGTCTTCGGAGTTGAATGCCTACGAGGAAATTCTCATTAACTCCGACCCTTCGATATAAGTCTTCGTTATGCGCTAATAAGTGGGTGGTGGTGGTGGTGGTGGTGGTGGTTGCTGGAAAGTGTTGGTGTTTCAGGAGACTTTCTCTGCCTTGACTGCCTGTGATGTGATTTGAGACAGAGAGACGCGCACTCCCCCGTGATCGTGTTTTATTTGAGTGTCCCTTGACGTGAAGAGCCGAGCTGGATTATGTGATATTCGCTTTTAACCCTTAAATTGCTCTTTTTCGCTCATGCAGGCGCCGTATTAAGAGTTTGTAAATTCTGGAGCCAAGGGAAGAATTGGCAGCAACGTTAGGGAGTAAGTCTGAGAGGATTAGAGAGAGTTTATGCGATCGCACTTCTGGGCTTGGCTTAATATAAAGACTTCCTCGCGAGGCTGCAACAGAAGCAACAATGTGGAGGCTTGGCGTGCTGTGTATTGGGCGATGCATGTGTGGCGGCGGCTCATCTGTCGAGACGGGAAGGGAGGGCGTTGGTGCTGCAGGTCTGGAGATCTGATGTAAACATCCACCCCATCAAGGAGGAGGAGGAGGAGGAGGAGGAGGAGGAGGAGGAGGAGGAGGAGCAGGAGGAGGAGGAGCAGGAGGAGGAGGAAGAAGCTGCAAGCGAACCACGTACCAAGTATTGACTCACAGCAAGACTCGACTTTCCTCTGCGATGGCTTGCCAAGTGTTCTATTACGATGCGTTGCTTTTATGGCTCTCCTTGTCTTAGCAGGTTGGCGACGCGTTGGAAGAGTTATCGGCACAATACGGCGTGGCGTGAAATGTACTACTCAGGGCAATGCGGCGACGCAACCTAACGTCCTTGGCTTTGGAGTGCAGGAAATAATTGCTTCAATAAATGGATATGAGAAAGTGTAATTCGTGGTCACTAACCCCTGATTATATGTGACACGTCCCCACCATAATGTTCGCGCATTATGACACTATAATGTTTTACTTTACTGTACTGTAATGCCTGGCTTAAGCACGCCGTAATAACAGCCATTACGATAACAGAACTCTTAGGGACGCCATGTCGTGAGTTTACGCGCTCCAGAAAGGCTAGGAAGCAGGGAAGCAGGGAGGCTGGGTGGCAGGGAGCCATGCAGGCAGACAGACAAGTAGACAGGGAGGCAGACAGAGAGAGAGAGGGGGGTGAGGTAGTTAGTAAGACAGTTAGATAACCAAGTTTGAGATACAAAGACAGGCGAGTGTAGAGGGAAAGATAGACAGGTAAACAGGGAGTGAGCTCGCCAGTCAGACAGGTGGGAGGGAAGGATTCTAGATAGATAGCTAAAGAGTGACGGAGGAACACAAGTGAGCAAGTACGAAGAAAATTGGACAGACAAGCTAACAGAGAGAAATAAAGGCATGAAGGGAGGAAAGAAAGTTTATGTAAATAATGAAACTAACAATAAAGAAGAAGGGAGGTAGTTAGATGGGTAAACCTACAGAGACAGACAGGTCGACGTACTTGGCAGGGGAACTAACTGGCGCAGAAATGGGAAGATTATTTGGCTCATCTCAATAGAACCAGCGATAATACTGTGTTGACTGAGCTTCCTTGTGGCTGAGAGACCTAATCAATATTTATGTTATTTGCCAGATCCTTTTTAGAGGTCTCGTTAACCAGTGTTATTACGCGGCAGGCTCGCGGTTTTATTGCTTATTATTACTGTTTATTTCCTCCCTTGTGAACTGGACTTATTTATAGGCGCTGATCGAGACACGCAACGC
Organism: Portunus trituberculatus; assembly: GCF_017591435.1. Lineage (NCBI taxonomy): Eukaryota > Metazoa > Arthropoda > Malacostraca > Decapoda > Portunidae > Portunus > Portunus trituberculatus. The sequence goes on from NC_059295.1 coordinate 35,508,817, forward strand.
AGCTTCAATCTTGGCGATAGGAAAGTTCCCTCATCGATCGCAGATTCTTAACAATTTCACTATATATATATATATATATATATATATATATATATATATATATATATATATATATATATATATATATATATATATATATATATATATATATATATATATATATATATATATATATATATATATATATATATATATATATATATATATATTATTCTTCATGTTATTTGCTTTTCTTTTAGAGACATTCTTTTTAAACTGTCTGAATTCTTAAATACTTCGGTAGCTTAGAATAGAAAGCAAATTTCTCTCTCTCTCTCTCTCTCTCTCTCTCTCTCTCTCTCTCTCTCTCTCTCTCTCTCTCTCTCTCTCTCTCTCTCTCTCTCTCTCTCTCTCTCTCTCTCTCTCTCTCTATCTATCTATCTATCTATCTATCTATCTATCTATCTCTCTCTTAATACTCTAAATCAGTGGTTTCCAAACCCTTTTTGCTCGTTACATTATTCATACATGCATGCAACTTGTCCTTGGCCCACCGCCCACTGCTAAGCATAACACTGTGACTACAGTCCTACACTCATTAGGTCCATATATAAACAACTCCAGCAAATCATATAATTTTATTGATTCCATGCATGTAAGTTACTTTCACTGGCTGCCTACCTACTAACTCCATTGATTTTATACACACATCATATGCTCAGATTATGGCCCCCTGCATTCTGCTATACATGGCTCCCCAATGCGACCATGGCTCACATTTTTTGAACCACTTCTTTAAATGTTAAGAAAAAGGTTAAGAAAGCATAAAGGTTATTCTAAATGGTTAAGGGTCAATATCATGTAAAGGAGTGGAGATTTTGTACCTGTAATAGGTTAATGTGGTTTTCTAGTGTGATTAGCACGAATACATTATTTATTGATTGACTGAGGAAAGTTGTCTATGGTGGTATGAGTGTTAAATATGTGCAAGAATCATTGAGTAACAAATTCCATAAATAATATTCCGCAGATTCTTTCTCTTTCATTGTATGATTAAAGACAGAGAGGGTGAGGAGGGAAATAGATGATTGATTAAATGCCGGTAGTTGTTTTTAGTGAATGAGAGAGAGAGAGAGAGAGAGAGAGAGAGAGAGAGAGAGAGAGAGAGAGAGAGAGAGAGAGAGAGAGAGAGAGAGAGAGAGAGAGAGAGAGAGAGAGAGAGAGAGAGAGAGAGAGAGAGAGAGAGAGAGAGAGAGAGAGAGACGTGGCGGCGATCGTAGTGTTCCATAAGGCACAGGTGCAAAGAGTGCCACATCTGGCAGGGCTGCGTCATCCTCTAAGAGTCACCGCACGGAGCACGAGAACGGTGTTCAATGGTGGTGACGCCGTAGAGGTGCGCGATCCCACGGGTGTCAGCATCAACGCACCTTCGCAGGACGCGTCTCCAGGATGTGGAACTTGTTCACGGCCGCGGTGCCTCACGTCCAGGAGATGAACACTCACAGTGTCAAACTGATGGCACATAAGTGGAGACAGACACTGCCAACTCCTCTGACACTCTTTGTGACGTGACACTCAGTGTAGTGCAGTGCGTGAATAGTGCTAGTGAAGTGAAACGAATAGTGCTCCATTTACATGCTGACCATCTTGTATATTATCTATTTTTAAGTCTAGTAAATATTGTAGAGAAATAGATTGTAGTACCCTTAGAATAGATAGCACACGACAATGCGCCTTTGGGTA
>NC_059295.1:35515538-35518038 GCF_017591435.1 Portunus trituberculatus
CCATTACTCTATTGCTATTCCATTTTTTCATCATTTCCTTTTATTTGCTTATTTCCCTTCCTCTCTTCTCATCAGTTCCTTTATCATCTTTCTCTTTCCTCTACATTTTCGTATTTTTCATTTCATCACTTTTCCATTTTATCGTTTTTTCCTTTCCTTTCCTTTCCTTCCCTTGTCTTTCTATCTTTTTTCTTTTCCTTTCTTTTTTTCCCTTCCGGTTTCTCCTTTCATTTCGCTCTTTTTATTTCCTCCTCTTCTCCTTCATTTCCTTTCCTTTCCTTCGCTTCAATTTCCTCTCCTCCACTTCCCTTTCCTTCCCTTCTTATATTTGCTCTTTTTTGCGCCTCCCTTCCGTGCTCCTCCTTTTCCTGTGCTTTTTCGTTCGTGCCTCTTCCCTTTCTCCTTTTTTTTATACCTCTCTTCCTTTCCTTCCTCCTTCCTTGTCTATCTCCTTTATTTTCATCCACCTTGTCCTTCCAATTTCATCCTTCCCTCCTGTTCTCACCACATCTTTTCTCTCTCTCTCTCTCTCTCTCTCTCTCTCTCTCTCTCTCCACCATCGTCTCTTCATTCAATCCCCACCCGTCCATTCCATTACCTTACATTTACCACATCCTTACCACTCTTCACTCCTTCATTCCTCATTTTGCTTCCCTCTCTTCTTTCACTCACTTCCCTTTCCTCCAATCATCTCCTTTATTCTCCACGGATCTTCCTCAACACTCCCCCCACCCTTCCCTCCCTCTCTCCTTCTCCCTCCCTGCTTATACCCTCCATCCCAATCACGTCCCTCCCTCCCCATCTCCTTATTCCAGCGGGATCTTCTGTATTAGTTGAACTTAGGGTTCCTCTTGATGGTGATTGCGTGCTTGAGTTGCTGCACCACCACCCCGACCCTGTGTGATCTGTCCGCACCACCGCAGGGTTCACAAGTGCCGGAAATGCTGCCTGATATCAACCACCTGAAGTTTAGCCGCTTAGAGGAGTGAGCGAAGAGGCAATAGCTCAGATCCTTCAAGTGCTCGAGGCCAGTGGAGTCTTAATATGCAGTGAGAGCAACCCCCGACTGCCACTTGTATCTATCTGCCTCATGGACATCGATATAATCAGCAGCAGCGGCACTGGAATCCTCAGGTGTGTAGGTTACATGAGTTATGCAGGTTAGGTTAAATGTTTACAGTGATTTATTTGAAGTAGAGGGAGTCGGTTAGAGAGCTAGAGAGAGAGAGAGAGAGAGAGAGAGAGAGAGAGAGAGAGAGAGAGAGAGAGAGAGAGAGAGAGAGTGAGAGGAGTGAGCAATCAGGAGGGAAGGAGCAGGTACAGGAGCGACTTTTACCTCTCTGCACAATACAAGGCGACAAAGAAGGAAAGAAAAGCACGTTGTGGAATAATTTTATTGGAAATTTTTATATGTATATTTTTTTTCTGGCGTATTCCTTTTTGTGTCGGAAAATCTTACAAGAACATTTCGAAATCCTTAGCGTAGTGATTTTCTTTCTTTCTTTCATACTCTCTCTCTCTCTCTCTCTCTCTCTCTCTCTCTCTCTCTCTCTCTCTCTCTCTCTCTCTCTTCTTCTCTTTTCAATTCCTGTAAAACTTTTATGCATTAAGGATTTGCATTGGTACATATATTGTGAAGGTACATTTTACAATACCTATTCATTATTGCCAGGAGAACTGTCTAAAGCCCTGCAAGTTTTATATCCTTGTTTTATATTTAGTTGCCCGTTATAAAATACTCATTGACTTTTGATTATTTTTTTTATGAATAGCTGAGAATTTATTGTTTTTTTTTTTATTTATTTATTTATTTTTTTATTGTTTTTTTTTTTGTGTGTGTGTAATTTAAAACTAGATGACCATTGCTTCATAGGAGAGAGAGAGAGAGAGAGAGAGAGAGAGAGAGAGAGAGAGAGAGAGAGAGAGAGAGAGAGAGAGAGAGAGAGAGAGAGTTATTCTACCACATACATCAGATTTCGATGGCTGCTTGTTGCATGAATGACAGGTGTTTGATCAAAGGAAGATGAGTGGAGTGTTTGTCGTGGCATGTGTTGAGACGAAGCAAGTGCAGACGACGACGGAAAGAAGGATAAGGAGGAGGAGTAGAAGGAGGAAGAGGAGGAGTAGAAGGAGGAAGAGGAGGAGATAAGAAAAAATGCTGATGAGGGAAGAGATTATGATTGAGATGGAAAGGGGTTTGAGAAGTGCTTGGTTTCGTGACCCGTCTTCCTCTTCCTCCTCCTTCTCCTTCTCTTCCTCTTCTCTCTACGGCGTCAAAGGATCACCGCCTCCGCTTTATCATTACCGTCACCAGTCATGATCCGCCGCGCTGGAATCACGTTAGAGGGCCTTCAGCTTAAGGGAGTGTGCGTGAGACGTTAATAAGAAGTCTTCGCTAAGGGTGTTGATCATGTGTAAGGGTGAATTTAGTGCTGTTTACAGTAACTGGCTTGTTACAGGTGAATATATTTTTTTGGTTCTTATAAGCATTTATTTCAGC
>NC_059295.1:35520538-35535538 GCF_017591435.1 Portunus trituberculatus
TATATATATATATATATATATATATATATATATATATATATATATATATATATATATATATATATATATATATATATATATATATATATATATATATATATATATATATATATATATATATATATATATATATATATATATATATATATATATATGTGTAATAAATGTTGACATAAAACACAAGAACACTAAAAAATAAATAAGACAAGCTGCGATACGCCTGCAGGCTTCCAAGTGAGTCCCTGTATAAAGCTTTCCCGCCTACATCCTCCTGTCATTGCTGTGTAAACCTGCTGTGGGCTTTGGGCTGTGTCCCTCTGCCAAACATACTTGATTTTCTGAACTTGTATTGTGCTGGACGTGGTCGTACAAGAAACTTAGTGTGTGGAGGGATAACTGGTGCATGCAACACTCTCATATATGCGGATAACGTAAAAGTAATGGTTGCGCACCCGAATTTTGGACTATAACAGTACCATTTTACTTCGGCTTATCAACCTTATAGTTCAAATTTTGCACTTAGAAGAAGGAGAATCAGCAGATAGATGGTAAGCTAAAGTAATGCATAAAACGTCAGGGTGTGTAGTTTCGCAAGATTCAGATTCAAAGACGCGCTAGACAACAACTGAGGCATACTTCTTGGAAGAAAAGATTTAGTCCCGGCTTCCATCTGTTATTTGAAGATTGTAAAGCGAATGATGATGCTTAGTTCAATAAGTAGAATGGTAACTCTAACTATAAAATGTTCTCACGTATACTAATGTTCTATAGTTTAATTAAGGAAAGGTATGAGTAGCTCAGGTAACACTTATGTACAGTTGCTTCTACTATCTGCGCGGTACAATGCTAACATATAGAATGAATCTGGAAGTTTTGTGTTGGCAGCTTTATTTACAATATATCATTATATTCTCAATTTTTTCATATATTTCTACTTTCACAATTATTTATCAGCAATTCAGTACTTGCTGTTGGTATGTTTTGGCGAAATGACTGTTACATGTGGGCGAAACGACTTGTATTTGTGGGCGAACTGACTTGTGGGCGAATTGACCGTAAACCGTTTTGGTATGTTGGTATTCTGAGGTCATATAACTCATGTGTTTATCTTTATAATTTTCGTAAGGAGATGTTGTGCTCATGTGCTGCGTTCGTGAAGCATCAATAAAGTTTTGTTTTTGTAATGTATTTTAATGTGGTGTACATTATCTGTTTGACAATCATCATCATCATCATCATTTGTACACACGTATATGATACTCTCTCAGTTTTATTTTTTTCTAGTTTCTTTATCTATCCACGTCATTGCGTAGATTTAGTGCACTTTTAGCTTTTCCGTTTATTTATAGCCATCTGATGATAGCATATTCAAGGTACCCAACGGGGCAGGCTTCTCACTATGGAACCCCTTGATGTTACGGAAGCTCAACTAAGCCTTTCTTATTATAGTGCTCTTGGAAAAATGGGGAATAAGCATGAATTAAGGGTATTGACGTCACTCGCGTGTCAATAACAAACAGAATACAGAGGTGGTGGTGGCGTTGTTTGATCTGTCATCGCTTACATCTCAAAGAGGCAATGCGAAATGTGATGAAAAATAGCTCCAGTTATGAAAACCTTGCATAGGTGGATGGTTACACACGGAGAGAGAGAGAGAGAGAGAGAGAGAGAGAGAGAGAGAGAGAGAGAGAGAGAGAGAGAGAGAGAGAGAGAGAGAGAGAGAGAGAGAGAGAGAGAGAGAGAGAGAGAGAGAGAGAGAGAGAGAGAGAGAGAGAGAGAGAGATTCTTCGAAGAAACACGCAAACTGAGATTGATGGACACATTTAGATGAAAATACACACACACACACACACACACACACACACACACACACACACACACACACACACACACACACACACACACACACACACACACACACACACACACACACAAAGATGACAGACATGCAAATCGACAAACAAGGGAGCAACAAGAAAGACAAATACACAAACAGTAAAAACAAAGACAGATATACAAAAAAGAAACAGGAGGAAAGAAGAACGAGTATATAACGCACCCTCGCCTACACACACACACACACACACACACACACACACACACACACACACACACACACACACACACACACACACACACACACACACACACACACACTTCATCATATGGGTGGCGGGCGTGTTGGGTGGCAGAATATTAGACCGAGTTAATGCCCTCAAAATGGAATGAGTGGGAGGAGGGACGAGGAACGAAATGCCAGCGGGGAATGAGAGGAAGCAAATGAGGCGCGAGTGAGGCCAGGCGGAAATGCAAGTGGCCAGCAGGGAGGGAGTGAGGACGAGGTGGAGGCGGGCTCTGGATGTAGTAGTATTAGTATTGGGTCCTTGCCCTTCTTTGTAGTGTACTGTAGCTACACGTTGTAATAAGAATAGCTGGAGTTATATGGACAAGGTTTATGTAGTCACTGTATCAGGAGTAGCAAGTGGCAGCAATAATTAAAAACAAGCCACTATTATTATTATTACTACTACTACTACTACTACTACTACTACTACTACTACTACTACTACTACTACTACTACTACTACTACTACTACTTCTACTATACAACTACTGACACTGGTACTAGTACTGGTACTGCTACTGCTACTGCTACTACTGCTACTGCTACTGCTGTTGCTGCTGCTGCTGCTGCTGCTGCTGCTTACAACTGCTGCTGCTACTGCTCCCACTACTGCTACTGCACCACTGCTGCTGCTACCACCACAACAACCACCACCACCACTACCACTACCACCACCACCACCACCACCACCACCACCACCACCACCACCACCACTGCTGCTACCACCACCACTGCTACTGCTACTGCTGCTACCACTACTGCTACTGCTGCCACTACCACTACTGCTACCACTACTACTGCTACTACTACTACTACTAGTACTGCTACTACTACTACTACTACTACTACTACTACTACTACTACTACTACTACTACTACTACTACTACTACTACTACTACTACTACTACTACTACTGCCTCCACCTTACGAGTTGAAATAGCCTGTAAAACGATGACAATTACAGTACATTTTAAAATACCTTTTTCACTTGCATTTTTTTCCCTGTTGGATGAATAGAACAATTATATTGAATGTAAAACTTTAATGTATTTATTGTCTGTGAATATTTATTGCATTGTAAAACAAAGGATTATTATTACGTTATCTGTACGTAGAAAACTTCATGAACAATTTTTGTCAACTGCTTGTGTGTGTGTGTGTGTGTGTGTGTGTGTGTGTGTGTGTGTGTGTGTTGCTCAGCCTTATCAGATTTTTTATATTTTCATTTCATCGTTTATTTTTCCTTTGCCGATGTTTACAAATATTTCTTTACTTTTAGAAGTGTGAACTGTGGCATATGGCAGTGAATGGTTTAAGGGTCTACACACAATTTGAAGGGTTTCTTCTTCCTGCAGCAGCTGTGGTACATATGCATGGCGGTGTTTTCCTACCAATTGTATCTTTATTGTTCTTTATTGCTCGAATTCCTGTAAGTTTTGAGTCAACAACAGTATCTTACTGGGATGAGACTATGACCTGTATTCTTAAATGTTCTTGACTGTATTAGAATGATATTTAAGAGCTACAGAAAGAGTCAATCTTATTTATGATACAGAATCTTTAACAAACCATCAGTACAGGAAAACATGTAAACCCTTCTAAACCAGTGTCTTTCATTACCTCTTGTATATAATTGGAGAAGTATACTGAAACATTTAGAGACACCAAATTGGCTACATGTTCATATTCTGGAGGAGTTAAGATAGTGATTGAGAGAACCTGAGTCCCATTAACTCCTTCAATACGGGGGCACATTTTTACCTCGAAATTTGTGTATTATTAGATGATTTTATTGACATTAGGAAGGGTCTATGAAAGGCAGGTGAATAATGGCCACAGTCTTCACTATTTTAATCTCCACATAAATTTTTGAAACTGTATGAAATCACCAAATGGTAACCAAAATGAATATGGATATACGTCATGGTACTGAAGGAGTTAATGATAAATAATCTCTAACAAACCACCTGAACTACGCAACCTTTCTACACACCAATGACTTCCACGAGACCCTGTTAAATATAAACACTGCAATGTTTAAGCATACACACATAGACTACAGTCACTACACGTTCATATTCTAAAAGAGGTTAGACGGTGATTGAGACACTGCGAGCATGGCATTCAGTCGTTGCATTGCCCTGGCGCCACCTGACCATTGGTCTTGAGGCTCCAAAACATGTAATCAAATAATCAATGAGGATCCTTGCGATGTACACGCAATATTTTCAAACATCTTCGGGTTGTCGCTTGCCTCGAATAACGTGAAAATGTCCTCTGAAGTAAGAAACGTGACGTAAATTACAAGCCTTATAGCGTGAAGGACCGCTTATAACTTCCTGCACTGGAACATGCCGGGCACTATTTGTACAGTCAGACGCTCAAGCAAACTGGGGAGCTATATTTTTCTGTACTAAGGAATGTATTGAGTGAGTGACCTTGGTTTGCTTTGTAATATATTGGCGCCGTCATGAAATAAATACATTGATTTCTACAGGATGAGTTATGTCTTCACGGGTTATAATTTTATGTTGAGGTGAATGCACTGGCGATGATCCATTGCTCCGAAAAGTGGTGTAGAAATAATGGACCAGATAGTGAGTTCGTAAAGGAAGAAAATATTTAAAGAAAAAGAAATCTGTGCTGCGTAAGTTCTTCATCAACTCATGGCAACTCATGTCACCTGCTGACCACGACGACGAAAACACACACACACACACACACACACACACACACACACACACACACACATATATATATATATATATATATATATATATATATATATATATATATATATATATATATATATATATATATATATATATATATATATATATATATATATATGATATAATATATATATATATATATATATATAAAATAAAGGAAAGTTGTCTTATTAGGAGCAAAATGTTATCTGGAAAATTTTTGACAAGTGTTCTCTGTGCTTACATCAGGATACACAATGCATGTTAGAAATCATGGTAACCAGTACAGAGTTAAAGCAAGAACGATCATTGCTTTTCCAAGTTTGCATTCAACGAAAGAAGAATAATAAGAATAAAACTAGAAACCTCTTGATTAGTTTAACACACACAGACACACAGACACACACACACACACACACAAACACACACACACACACACACACACACACACACACACACACACACACACACACACACACACACACACACACACACACACACACACACACACACACACACACACACACACACACACACACACACACACACACACACACACACACACACACACACACACACACACACACACACACACACACACACACTTACACATATTACATCGTAGAGCATCGAGTACATGAAACTTAAATGTGATTTTATGATAAAAGGAGGGATAGATACACTTAGGGTATTGATAACAAGATCCAAATAATTACAGAACTCTATATTGTGTAGATAGATTTTCTCCTCCTCGTCGGTGTGGACAACCTGAAGAGATACTCAGTGACAGCTTGGGTTCTTTCTACACTGAACGAACTCTCGCGGGAAAAGTAAGAAAGGAAAAGAGTAAAGAGGACGAAAGAGCCTTTGTGAACGTGTTCTTTCACCCATGTCGTCTCTTTAAGGAAAGAGCTATCTTGATTTTCTCTGTAATCAGTAATTAAGTGCAGTAACAAGGCTGTGGGTGCATCTTTAGTACAAAGATAAAATGTAGATTTACCGATAGGGACGATGGCGAACATGTTTGTTTTTTACAGGGACTACAATGTATTAATAGGTGTTCAAGCTTGCAAATTTTACTGTGTCCATATATTCCTATGTTCTGATCACAACTTGTTTAAAAAAAAAAAAGAAAGCAAGAGTGTGCGTAGGACTTTCATCCATGTGTGTAGATGACAAGGTTTATAAAAGAAGCTACTTAATTATTCTATTCTTACCGTCTCTCAGGATTGGAATAAATGGCTTCCATCTATTTAGTTTGTGGAAGAAAGACAGCAGGGGGCGGAAATATTGAGCTTTCAGATTTTCAGTCTTAACATTGACAGAGGATATTGTCCTTCAGCCTTTTAGAGACCTGATAAGTTAAATTACAGGATGTGGTTAGCTGTGAAGTGAATTCCTGTGGTTATCAGATGACACAAGGATTGCAGTGTGGCGGGATGAAGCTTTTGCATCGTTTCATGTTCATGTTACGGATTGCGATATTGCTTCACTATTTAGCGTTCAAATATCATATAGATGCCTGACTCTACACATTCTGCGTTAGATAGTGCAAGTGGAACGGTTCAAGTACCTCAGTGAGTGTGTCGCTGGGCGTCACCAGATAGAGGTGGAGCGCCACACTTGACCTTTGCAACACCGTCATTATTCATGAATTAGTTTTTTTGTGACGAACAAACATGAAGCCAACAAGGCATGCACCTATCTAATTTATTGTGTGAATCTTGCCCGGAAACAAATACACCAGACGCTTATGGTCCATGAAGAGCGCGAGTCATAACCATAAATTGCATCACAAAGTGGCCGCGTCCACTAGTCAAAACAGAGCCTCGAGCGCCTCTTCGTTACCTGTGACAACACTCGCTTGCAGGACGAAACGAGACGAATATAATAATTTTGCTACTGTAATAGCGAGTGAGTCGTCCAGGGAGCATCGTATTGTGACGGAGGGAGAAGAAAAGCTTGAACACTTTCGAAGCAGAAGTCAGTGGGTAGTGACTTCAAAAATCTAGCGGGCAACTTTAAGCTATGTCCGTGTTGTACTTGCACATCTTTCATGTATCAACAAGACAAGTTTACAGCTGCCTCTCACTCTTTTCAGATATGTAACTAATGTCATCCTGACACCTACTAGTAAGCGCCAATAGAAGTGCACTGTTATCTTAGACATCATGTAGAGTGTTGACTGATGCTAAACATTCTCATCAGATATAGAATATCCAAACCTTTCCTTTTGTGTGTGTGTGTGTGTGTGTGTGTGTGTGTCGCCAGACGTAGGTTTGCGTGGGTAGCGGTGTTGTGGCGTGCAATAGTAGCGTAAATAGTTCCCTGGTGGACGACGGCTTCAATAAGTTTTACCTCTATTTGATTTATCTGAGCAGTGACTGCCGAAGCTCCAGGAAAAGGGAATTACTAATGCAGGCGGTGGTGGCAGAGGTGGTGGTGGTGGTGGTGGCTGGCAAACAGTGGCACTCTTTTGTTGTTGTTATTGTTGTTGCTGGTAGTGGTGATGTGATCACTTTTATAGAAATCTTCTTTCGTACGTTTCTCAAATGTCTGAAATCGTTAATTCCGCCAAGGTCAACGAAATGCCAGAAAACATTAATTTGTATTTGAATAATTTGTATTTGAATGAGTAAACAAAACATTTAAGGGGAATTACATTATTACTGTCATTATTAGTTCGGGTTTAATTTATGCTTAACTGGTCACTTATTAACTATTTTTCAACAAGAATCTCGGTTCTACATGGTATATTGGCAATAGTAATTAACTTATGTGATTTTTAACCAGATAGTGAGTTGCATTAATTTAATATTGTCTTTGAGACCGGCGGTAAGGGGTGAAGTTCGCTCGTCCATTAGCAGTGTCTCACATTCCAGCCTGTCCTCAAACTTACTGTTCGCGTAACAGACACGCGTATCACCACCACCGCCACCGCCGCCACCATCACCAGCAGCGTCTCCTTCCGGTAGAACATACGTCATTATCGGAGTTTGTGGACGAGAAAACTACCCGATTTGTATTCTTTATAGGCCTGACTGAAATTTGCATACGTAAAGGGTGTGTATTTTAAACTCTCTTTGGTCGTAAAATAAAATGCAAATGAATGTATTTTTCTCGCTTTGAAGTTATATAAAAATATTTCGAGAGAATCGTTTTCATGATTTCTTAATATTGAGGTTGATGTTTTTAGAGTAAATATACACTTGTTGCCGTTTGCTGATGACCGACGTGAACAGCTTGTTTGCTTGCTTTTCCCTTCGGTGGCCCGTGCCGCACCGAACTGCCGGCCGTGGTGCTGCTCATGGTCAGTAGCAAATCCTACGCTGTGAATTGACTACTGCAGCTGATGTTGCCGCTCGCATGTTTCCTCTTTATATTTTTTTGGCAATGATGCTAATGTAAGTCACTCTCGAGGTCATAACATTCGACATCCAAACTATGCCTTATTGTCTCGTTTTATAATGCTCTCTCTCTCTCTCTCTCTCTCTCTCTCTCTCTCTCTCTCTCTCTCTCTCTCTCTCTCTCTCTCTCTCTGTGTGTGTGTGTGTGTGTGTGTGTGTGTGTGTGTGTGTGTGTGTGTGTGTGTGTGTGTGTGTGTGTGTGTGTGTGTGTGTGTGTGTGTGTGTGTGTAAGTGTGGTTGCATTTATACAATACCTCCTTAGAAATATGAAACGGAAAATGTCATGATATGAAGGAGATTCACACTGGCGTTTATATAATTTTTTTTTTATGGTGAATCATTCATATTTCTAAGTGATGCAGGTTGGCACAGCTGCATCGCCGTGCCTCTCAGCGCCTCACAACCCACTAGCGAAGTAAACTCAAAAAGGCAGCCTGGAGGTGAGGTGGACAATTACGTTCACTGAAACTCCTGTCAATTATCTGTCACTTTCTCATCAACTTTTCTTATTCCATCAATAGTTTATGCACTTTTGGTCACACTGCTTTAACACATCCTGGTTTTACACGGTTACCTCCTCCCCAGGGTTGCTTGCATAGATTCTCTTACCACTTTTGTCCTCTCCATTTTTCCAGCATGACCTTGCCGCCTCAGCACACTCGCCCTTCCTCATGCCTTACAAATGTCTCACCTCTCCCTCACCACCTCAATCTTGGCCTTGTGTGACCTGGGTACCTCATGCATTATCATCTCTCTCTCTCTCTCTCTCTCTCTCTCTCTCTCTCTCTCTCTCTCTCTCTCTCTCTCTCTCTCTCTCTCTCTCTCTCTCTCTCTCTCTCTCTCTCTAACACCACACAAATCTCAACAAACTTGTTATCAAGATTCCTTCACGAAGAAGTTTAGTTGCCTCAACACTTCTGTTTGTACCGTTTTATTTTCACATGCTCTTTATTCTTTAGTTTGCTTTCCTTGCCACCATTCCTCAGTTCTTTGTCCTCCTTTGCGTTGACTTTTCCGGTCTTCACACCTTGGTGTTTTTAAATCATTCACAATCTGAGATACATTATTATTTGTTTGGAACTTTACCTGGTGTATTTGACTTTCTCTCTCTCTCTCTCTCTCTCTCTCTCTCTCTCTCTCTCTCTCTCTCTTTTCTTGATACAAAGATAACATTATTTTCGTTTGCATGGGTATATGGTTATCCAGTATTTCGTTACACATCGTCATCTATCGTAAAGTTTTTATTCTTTTTGCATTACAAATTTTGAACAGTTCTTAATACATTATAGGTGCATATAAATGTGTACTTGAAGATATAATCCCCTATGTGTGTGTGTGTGTGTGTGTGTGTGTGTGTGTGTGTGTGTGTGTGTGTGTGTGTGTGTGTGTGTGTGTGTGTGTGAGTGATTGAGTGAGTGTAGCGCGCACGTTCTCATTCATCGCCTGAAAACAGTTCACTCTCGCGCCGCTACAATAGCTGGTAGGGAAGGCGTCCCCGTGGAGGAGGAGAGCATAACATGACGGGGACGCATTCCCCTCTGGTCTCACCGCCACGGCTGCTGTTTACTTACATCTCCTTTATTTCCTACCCGGTAATCACAAACGCATCCAAAGTTCCCCACTCAGTATTCAAGGGCGACGGAGCACGGTTGGCGGGGCGCGGACAGGTATGGAAGGGGAAGGGCGTGGAGCAAGTACCGGGGAAATGGAGGAAAGGGTGACGGTTCGGCCTGGGCAAGGTGGACGCCCAGTATATCAGACCGGGAAATTCCATGATAAATCTCTGGCTGCGACAAATTTTTACGAGGTTTTTAAGTTTTGGCAGCAATATGAGGCTATAAGATTGGATGCAGGGATGGAAAAGGGGGTGGGGAGGGGAGGAACGCTGAGTGAGGGTGTTAGAGCGTGGTAGAGTGGTAGGGAGGGAGTTGCTGTGTGTGTGGGGGGCATAGGAAGAGAGGGAGAGTGAATGGGAATGAAGGAAGGGGAGAGAGTGAAGAGGCAATAGTGGTATGCTTTTATCAATGAGTAAAGGAAGCTTTCAGTGAGTGCACGGGATTTATTGCCTAATAGATATCATTTGGCAAGTTTTTTCCCCTTTTCTCGTGTGACTACCACGAACCCCAAAGATAGACACAAGGTATGAATAGGATGAGTGAAGATTAAGGTGTTTGTTCGACTTTTCTGAGGAGTAGCAAGGCGACGTGAAGAAATCGATGGACTTACCTTGAGAAAGCAAGCAAGATCAAACCTCAAGTCATTTACTTCTTCATGTAAAAAGAAACAAAACTTTTGTCCGAGAATGTACAGGAAACTGTCCAAGAGGATAAACAAAATGAGACAAAACAGACAACTTTAATTACGAGACGAGATAACACACCCCTTGAAAATGTGAAGGTCGAGGGGCACATCAAGAGGACATTGACAACGAGGCGTCTAGTCAGTAGGAAGGAAATTCAATGTTTGTCTTTTATTGCTGCTATAAATGTTTTCTGGTTAAATCTTAATTTCAGTTATTGAGAAGCCGTGTACTTAGTTTTTAACTTATTTATGTCTTTAATGAAGGTGATATGCTATTTTTAATCACTGTATTAGCTTTTCTTGGGGACGGAACTTCAGTGGTGAGTGGTCGGGTTGTCGAAAAACAATCTGGTGGATTTCGCTGGTCTTTAAAAGGAAGCTCTTCTCCAAGCCTTGACGTTTCACGTGAAAATGCCATTGATTATCGATGTCTCTTTTTAATTCATTCAAAGGAGCGTACAAGATGATTCTCTCCGCGAGTCCCTTACGCTGAATCGACTCGGAGAAATCATAGTGGCGCGCATACTCATAGTAACGTTTGTATTATGATTCCTAACGCTCAGTGAATGAATGGTTTTGTCATTTTGAGTACACACAAAGGAATGCACCGTCATATTATTTAGTAAAGCATTTGGTAATACCTGTTTCCAGTGCCCACGTCGTTGAGTCTCGGGGGATGGGTGGCACAATGCGCGGGGCGGCGAGGCTCGGCAGCTTCGCTGCTGACGCCACCCTGCTGGGCCGGGGTCGGGTAGTGCCTGTTGGGCGTTTGGTGAGGTTGGTTGTGCGCGCTCTTGCACCACAGGTGAAGTCGATAACCTTGGATGTGCTTACCTGTACTGTCTACCTGAATAGCAATTGCTTTCACATACGGTTAATGTTGCTGCGCGTGGAGCAGACTGATGCTGACAGGTTGACAATACTGTCTGTGCATAATCATATACACCTGAGTGTTGTAAAGTTACGATTCATGTCACGCGTGGGTCACTGATGTGGAAAACTCAATGAATGAACCCAAAGGGGCAAAGTAACGATTATCTTGACAGGAAAGTTTGAATAAGTAATTACTTCTTAAGAAAACGAGTGTTAGTCGCAAACTTGAGGAACCTTACATAGGAAGTCTCGTGGAAGAGGGTGATGTGAGCGGTGACCAAACTGTTGAGGTGATCCTGTCCACCCAGCCCGCTGACACCTTCCGCGACAGGTAAGGCAGAGCCTTTGCAACTTGTCTGTTCCTTTGCTGAAAACCCGCCCGGGAAATGACACGGAAACTCAGTGTGAACGGCAGTGTGTCCGGTGAGGAGTAAAGTTGTGCAGTCTGATACGATTGAACGATATGGTTGAAAATTGCTCCCCAAACAGGTCAATAGAGCTTCAGTATTCACTTTAAAGGAAAATATACTAACGCTGAGCACGGACAGAACGCGCTCCCATGATGCTTTGTTCCTCCGTGAAGGTCACAGAATTCGCAAATCGGAACAGCTTTTGTCTTTAGTGTTATGGGGGAAAAAGGGAACAACGAATATCGAGGTTCACTAATTCTTTTTCTACAACGTGGAAATATACTTTAATATTTAACTTCTGTGTCAGCTTAAAAATCTGCCATTTCGTGTTGTTATGAAATTTAATAAAATTCTACTCTTGTCTAAATTTCCCACAACCGAAATTCACAGTTGGGATGCGTCACCTCAGCAAATATGACACACTTAATGCCCAACTCTTGCACTGAGCCTCGCACTTTCCACCAGAATATGTAAAGGCTTCAGGCGAGCTTTAATTAGATGGACGGAACAGTGGTAGCGAAAGTTCCCACAAGCAATATTTGACTTTTTTGCCTCAAAGTTTTAGATTATGGTGATATTTATTTCAACGGGGAACAATATGGAGTGCAGCCTTGGGTATTATCATATATACGAGCACTTAAATAATACATAGCGTTAAATACATACAGACTTATACATACATAAAGCACCACATTGTGTTTACAAGGATAGGATTATGGTGGTTGTAGTGGAAGCGGAGACCTGTAAGAATGGACTGTTTGATGTCTTCTGTCTGCTTTCCGTGAAGTGATATACTGAGGCGCCTCACACTCACTTTCTTGAACTTCATCCTTTTCTTTTAGCAGGACAGTTGGAGAGAGTTTAGCTACTTCCAATCCAATGCGAATAAATACAATGAATGCCTTTCTCTCACTCTCTCTCTCTCTCTCTCTCTCCTGGTGACTTAAGTGCATAATTTACATAGTTAACATCATACACGAAATTATAAAACCTCCATCAGTCGTTAACTCAATAATGGCTATAAATCAATGCATTCGATAAGTGTCCAGAGTGTTCATCTCCACAACACAAACAGACAAAATGACGTACGTTTCACAAGAGTTCGGTCAATCATTGTATCGCTAACAATAGCTGCACGGATGTCGTAAAGAGGTGTAACTGAATCCTGTAGTATATTGCTGGTCGTCTCTTTTCCATTAACGGTGCTCTGGGGATCTTTAACCAGTGCGGATTCTCTTCGTTTGCAAGGGATGACGATCGGGGAGCGAAATATGAATGATAATCAAATGAAATTGTCCTGAGTTATCGAGGTTTGGTGCTTTTTACTGTGTGATCGCTCTGACGGGAATCATTTATATTTATCAAGTCCAGATGGTGTGTGTATGTGTGTGTGTGTGTGTGTGTGTGTGTGTGTGTGTGTGTGTGTGTGTGTGTGTGTGTGTGTGTGTACGAGTATGTGTATGTGTACATGTATGTGTGTGTGTGTGTGTGTGTGTGTGTGTGTGTGTGTGTGTGTGTGTGTGTGTGTGTGTGTGTGTGTGTGTGTGTGTGTGTGTGTGTGTGTGTGTGTGTGTGTGTGTGTGTGTGTGTGTAATCGGATTTATGTTATAATCGCAACGTAAGTGTGATAAAAAAATAATTTTTTCTGAATCCCTTTGTTAGAGAGAGAGAGAGAGAGAGAGAGAGAGAGAGAGAGTTTACGATTGGAGAATTTTTCATTGCTAACACTCGCGCAAAATATCGTGCGTGCCATAATTTCCTGCCATACCACAGGCAAATAAATCAGAGGAACAAAAATTCCAGCCGAGAGGAGTTCCCTGGAAAGAAAGAATAGTTAAAAGAAAGGGGGAAAAACAGGAAAAAAAAGGAGAAAAGGAAGAAACATACAGTACGATAAAGTAATCACACAATTCTTGCTCTTGAGAGTAAAAAGGAAGAAAGAAACACAATACAAAAGAATTACTGGTCAGGTTTGATTTTTTTTATTTTTTTTAATTTTTGAGTATAGATATCAAAATGAATGTGTGATATCTGGCTTGAAGTGGCAGGTCAGGTCATCTCCTGTTAGGATAGTAGAATAGACATAATGTAGCCATACGTTTTATTCCTGTAGGCGACGCTGAAGTTCAAATGAGTGGTTTGAGTTTGTGAAATATTTCGAGTGATCTTTCAAAAACGGTAAATAATTTCAGTCTTCCTTATCTTTGTTTGGAAAGTGGCCAGTCAGAGAGAGAGAGAGAGAGAGAGAGAGAGAGAGAGAGAGGACTGCATGAACCGAATGACACGGCACCTTCAAAAAACATTGTGTAGAAAATATTGCGTGCACCAGAATTATGTGCTGATATTTTGTTGATATACCTGCTATGAAATTCTAGATTAGCTAGTGTTCAAGTATCCAAGCTATCTACTTGTATCTATCTATTTAACTATGTCAATCTACACTTTTATATTGTGTGTGTGTGTGTGTGTGTGTGTGTGTGTGTGTGTGTGTGTGAGCTGTCTTAGTTTTATTATATGATATGCTTGTTTTCTCTCTCTCTCTCTCTCTCTCTCTCTCTCTCTCTCTCTCTCTCTCTGGCTCTTTGTGTGTGTGTGTGTGTGTGTGTGTGTGTGTGTGTGTGTGTGTGTGTGTGTGTGTGTGTGTGTGTGTGTGTGTGTGTGTGTGTGTGTGTGTGTCCGTGATTCTAGAATACTCCTTAACCGCAACACGAAAGCGAAAAAAGAAAAAAAAACTGAATCTTAGTTTAACACCACCCTAAGAATAAAAATAGAATGAATAGATAAATAAAGATAGTAAAAACACGTATGGTAGGATCTAAGAGCTTCCTGTACTAACGAGTGTAGAGTAGAGCTTGTTTCGAGTTCAACATTATTTGACTGTTAAGTGTATACAACAACTAGGAGGAGGCGATAAGGTTTAATGTCAAGTATAGTGGTAAATGTTCACTGTCCTTCATTACACACACTCATTACCTAAGACACAAGTTATAATTTTTCTTCCTTCATATTACATACTTGTATAAGAGTCTTCTGAAAGTTATTGGAGTTTTCGAGAGCGTTGCTGTAATTCTAGTGATAGTGTAATAACTGTTTTCAGCTTTATTGAGAAAATATCTTGCGGGAATCTGATTCATTATTATTGATGTTTTCATAATTCTACCAATATTTAATA
>NC_059295.1:35540538-35553038 GCF_017591435.1 Portunus trituberculatus
ACACGTTCTCTTAGCTGGCATGACAAAACTGAAAGAAAAAAAAGGAAAAATATAAGTAGTTGATTTCATAATTCTCTTTAATTAGTATACCCGGATTAAGTGCTTGTGAATGAATGAGTGAATGCGTGAATGAGTGACTGGGTGAATGCAAGTACTCCTAGCTGGTGAAAGAAAATGTTCTTGAATTCAGACGGATTTTGTGAGAAAAAGAAGGAGAGGAACATGAGAGGAAGGAACACGAAAAGAAAACCGTGAGGGGGAAAAGTCAGAGGAATAGTTAGAGGAGGAAGAAAAGGATGCAAAGTAAAAAAAGAAGAAGAAGAGAACACAAAGAGGGAGAGGAAAAGATTGAGAGGTTTGGGGAGAGAAAGCAAAGAAGGAAGGGAGTAGAATATGCATACAGAAGAGAGAGAGAGAGAGAGAGAGAGAGAGAGAGAGAGAGAGAGAGAGAGAGAGAGAGAGAGAGAGAGAGAGAGAGAGAGAGAGAGAGAGAGAGAGAGAGAGAGAGAGAGAGAGAGAGAGAGAGAGAGAGAGAGAGCCACGTAGTCCTCTGGCAAAATTTCTCCTTGCTGAATAAAGCCGCTGAGAGCGAGGGGAGGACATGAGTCTTTTCCGTCAGTTTTGCCAGAATACAACAAGGAAGAGAAGAAACCTGAAAGAGAGAGAGAGAGAGAGAGAGAGAGAGAGAGAGAGAGAGAGAGAGAGAGAGAGAGAGAGAGAGAGAGAGAGAGAGAGAGTAGGTAATGCTCATCCTGGTTCATCGTAGAGGCAAAGGGGTGAGAGGAGATGGCGATGATGGCGATGATAACATGAAAGTGTGGTGATCCGTTTGTGGCCTTATTAGATTGATTTTTATATTTTGGACTTTGCTTGACATAAATAGTGATGGAGGCCTCTGTTTTGATAAGTACTGGAGGAATAACATATTAGTTTTACTTCTATAGCGTCTCATCGAGCTTATAAGAATGCCCTGGTATAACTTTATATATGATTTTAAAGTTTTTTTATTATACACTTATTAAAATATTCAGATTGAAGTTTATTTATGGAGTCTGTAAAATTGTCTAGCGTTTTCTTAAAGATATAAAAAATCATGCTATATCATCAAACTAATAAAAAAAAAAAAAACAACGATTATGGAAATAGAATATCTTATGAATGCAAAATAAAACGAAAATTTAACTTCATACATATAAATATTTAAGAAAAAACACGGAAAAAGACGAAACCCAAGAGAAAAGATTAAACAGGTCTCACAAAACACGATATTCTTTTACGTTTAACTTTACTATATTCTTTCCCTTATCCTCCTACGCACGAAGACAATTGCGTGAAGTGCGGCGGTGGAGCCCGGTGGTGTGGCTGCGGGTCATCTTGGTGGTGTAAATATGCAACACACACAACATGGAGCCATTGCAATCACGCCGTCATCCATGAATCCCTCCGTGCCGGCCATACATAATCAGACAAAATTGGCCCACTCACTCACACAAACACTTCCTCATCTCTCTCTCTCTCTCTCTCTCTCTCTCTCTCTCTCTCTCTCTCTCTCTCTCTCTCTCTCTCTCTTTCTCTCGCATATTTTTGGAGTCTTGCAATGAAAATAAATTGTTTTATCACCCTCGTCTCTCCGAAGGATTAATGAAGTGGTATATTTCTTTACTGTCTGTACAAGGGTTGATCTTAAGTGGGCTTCTGGTTTTACGTGCTTTTCAGTAAGTAGATAAAATAGTGATGGTGAAAAGCTACCTCGCTGTTGTTATTTGTCGTTATTCGTTGTGGTTTATATTTTTCTTATCTGAATTTACACTTTGAATCTCTCCTTCATACTTTTTTTTTAGTCACATTTTCTTCAACCTTTACCAATTTTCATGGTTTTGTGTAGGTAAACTTTGACTGTGTTTACTGCATAGTTTCAATTGAGGGTTACTTAAATATTCGTGGCCTGGCAGCTTCAAAATAGTTGCATCGCGTGCCATGTCATTGTTGGGGCTGAACTTGCTACTTAAATGGAACCCTAAATACAACATGTGTCTATCAAGTGAGGGTGACAGAGATACAGAAATTTAATCCTGTCAGGTTTTGTTTGTGAATCACTATACACACACACACACACACACACACACACACACACACACACACACACACTGACGAAATAAGAGTCAAAGATTTTCAGTTTGTACTTAATTGTATAATGATTTCAATCAGAGAGAGAAAGACAGAAGGAAAGAGAGAGAGAAAAAGAGAGAGTGAGAGTGAGTGAGAGTGAGAGTGAGTGACGCAGCATATTCTCTTTTGATTATCAGGCGTCTAGCAGTGAGGAAGTGGCTGGCAATTATCAGAAAGCCTCCCTCGCTTTGTCGTCGCTCAACACCCTATGAATATTTTTTACCCCTGCATTTTCCTGCATTTTCCTCTTGACTGTGTTTGCTGTGTGGGTGAAGAGGTGGAGGGCGAGGCGGTGGCAGGGATGTGAGGCTAGAAATAAGTTACACATTTCTTGTAACTTTTGTTATTATAAAGTGTTTCTTATATCTATTTTTCTTTATCTTTATTTATCTCTATCTATTTGTCTTTACACTCAAATCTCAGTTTGTGTATCTGTCTTTCCAAGTATCTGTGTGTTCCTCTGTCTTTCTATCTATTTATCAAATTTATCATTCTTTATGTAAGTATATATATATATATATATATATATATATATATATATATATATATATATATATATATATATATATATATATATATATATATATATATATATATATATATATATATATATATATATATATATATATATATATATATATATATATATATATATATATATATATATATATATATATATATATATATATATATATATATATATATATATATATATATATGTGTGTGTGTGTGTGTGTGTGTGTGTGTGTGTGTGTGTGTGTGTGTGTGTGTGTGTGTGTGTGTGTGTGTGTGTGTGCATTATTCTGTGTATTTATCTATTGTATTGTATTTTTAAAGCACACACACACACACACACACACACACACACACACACACACACACACACACACACACACACACACACACACACACAAGATAGATAGATAGATAGATAGATAGAGAAAGAAAGAGAGAGAGAGAGAGAGAGAGAGAGAGAGAGAGAGAGAGAGAGAGAGAGAGAGAGAGAGAGAGAGAGAAAGAGAGGAAAAGAAAAGAAATATCTGTTGTGTTGGTAAACTCTGAAAACAAAGCATTATTCATAAATGCTGCACCCCGCTGTTGATGCTAATGTTTTCTCTGAGCTTCCCATAAATTTAACTTTCATTAATAGAACATTGCAGTGTATAATGAGCCGTCCCCCACTCACACAGGGACCTGGCCAACAAAAACATAACAACCTAATGAAAACATAACATTTTTATATACTTCTACGTTTATCTATGTATTTTTTTTTAAAGAAAAACCATCATTGCGGCGTTTCTTTTCTATCTCCCTCTGAGACATGCTTCATTCTTTTTAACGCAGTGTGATCCGCATTCTTCCTCTTCCCTTGTCCGTGTGTCCGTGTGTCTCCCTATGCGTCAAAAGAGCAGCTCCTTATGGGTTTCGTGTCCTCTGATCCTTAATACCGGGCAGCCCCATACAAGGCGCCGCTTGGGTCTTCTCGTCAGCAGACCTTTGCGTCCTTCCGTCATTCTCTTCACAAAAAAATGGCAGTTCAGTCATGCATAGGCGAGGGTAGGAGGCGAAGAGGGTGGTGTACATTAGTAAGGACAGCTAGATGAGGAAATATATACATACATATATATATATATATATATATATATATATATATATATATATATATATATATATATATATATATATATATATATATATATATATATATATATATATATATATATATATATATATATATATATATATATATATATAGAGAGAGAGAGAGAGAGAGAGAGAGAGAGAGAGAGAGAGAGAGAGAGAGAGAGAGAGAGAGAGAGAGAGAGAGAGAGAGAGAGAGAGAGAGAGTGTACGCATTTTCATCATGAGTTTGGGTATGAGTAGGTGATTTTATTCATATTAGGAGGGGTTTATGAAAGTCAAAAGATTAATGTCTGGAATATTCATTATTTTAATCTCCAGCTACGTTTCTGAAGGTGTACAAAATTGCCAAATAGTAAGCAGAATGAATATAAAAATGCGTCATAGCACTGAAGGGGTTAAATGTACCGTACATCATGTCTTCATCTGTGGAAGTAAGGGGAATACTCAGTAGGAGAGCGGCTAAATCAGTATATTGACATTTGGCTTTGTCTAAGGAAGAAAGAGGTGGCCTTTGCACTGCTGAATTATAAATCTAACAAGCGAGGCGTGCGAGGGGATCTTATGCATTATTTTTTGTTCCTCATTTCATGTCATGACGGAAGTGAAATGTTGACGTATGAAGTGACAAAGCCTGCTTTACCCGGCGTGGAGGCAGGAGTGCTTATGACAGGAGAATATAATAGTGAACTGCTGCACGTTTTAATCAAGAGAGACAGTTAATAGAAATATACAGGTATGGGTAGATGTGGAGGTGTGTGTGTGTGTCTGTCTGTGTGTGTGTGTGTGTGTGTGTGTGTGTGTGTGTGTGTGTGTGTGTGTGTGTGTGTGTGTGTGTGTGTGTGTGTGTGTGTGTGTGTGTGTGTGTGTGTGTGTGTGTGTGTGTGTGTGTGTGTGTGTATTGAGATAAATACATTTTCTTTACGGAAATGTTATATAAACAAGTGAACTATTGATGTTTTTAATTAAGAAAACATTATAAATACATATGAATAGATAAAGGTTGATAAAATAATGTCTATCTCTAATTTTACGTTATGCACACGAATATATTTAATTATTTATCTAGATATTCATATACATTAAGCTTATTCGTTTCTAATATTAATTCATTCATTTTTCAGGTATTATGTTCACTGCTTCTTATATTGCTATCTATTCTAAATTCTCTCTCTCTCTCTCTCTCTCTCTCTCTCTCTCTCTCTCTCTCTCTCTCTCTCTCTCTCTCTCTCTCTCTCTCTCTCTCTCTCTCTCTCTCTCTCTCTCTCTCTCTCTCTCTCTCTCTCTCTCTCTCTCTCTCTCTCTCTCTCTCTCTGTCGCCGCATATTCACGTTATCATGCACCTTCTGAAACACCTCGGCCCACCGCACATTATATCACCGCTCTTAAAGGCGAGTGTTGTGGCTATTCTCCCTTAGAGGCCGGCGTGGAATACTCATCGGTGGGGAGCATTGGCTGTTTAGTGATTCGTTTTAGACTACTGTTTGGTTTCCTGTATGAGTTATGTATGTGTGGGTCTCCTTTGCCTTTAATTGTTTGTGTTTTCTTTATCTCTGTTTTTATCCTTTTTTGTTTTGTTACTGCTTCTGATAATGTGGTGTGTGTAGGGGGAAGGGTGGTTAGTGAAAAAGTGTGTGTGTGTGTGTGTGTGTGTGTGTGTGTGTGTGTGTGTGTGTGTGTGTGTGTGTGTGTGTGTGTGTGTGTGTGTGTGTGTGTGTGTGTGTGTGTGTGTGTGTGTGTGTGTGTGTGTGTGTGTGTGTGTGTGTGTGTGTGTGTGTGTGTGTGTGTGTGTGTGTGTGTGTGTGTGTTTCTTGGCTTGTTTGTCTGTTTCTGTCCTTTCTCTCTCTATTTATATCTCTCTCTCTCTCTCTCTCTCTCTCTCTCTCTCTCTCTCTCTCTCTCTCTCTCTCTCTCTCTCTCTCTCTCTCTCTTTAGCACGCAGGAAAAAAAATGGAAAAAAGTTTGGTTCCGTGCTCAGAGCAGTGCGTTCACGTAGTGTGTATACCGGCAGAATGAAAATGAAGACTACAAATGACTCGCTGTGAGAATTCGTGCTAGAATTGAATTGATAGTCATGTAGATAGTTTGCATTTTCTCTTACATTGTCTACATATAATATTTTCCACCGTCGTCCCTGAATGCTTCACTTGCATCTATTTCCCGTTTTATTTTGTCGTTATTGTTTCTATTCTTACTGTGCCATTCGTTTACACTTTCACATTGATGCCTTTCTCTTCGTACCTTATTTATTATATATTTTTTTCCGTAGCTGTCGTCATGTATCCTTCCTTCATTCTCCTATGAATATGATTACTCCCTATTCGTCCCTATTCATCATGTTTTATTTCATAGTGATTTTCGTATTGAGATAATCGTGAAATCGTGCATTAAAATTATGGATATGATGCAAATACTAACTTACTTTCAATATCACCTAAGATAATTTATATTTTCTTACACTTGGTACTGAACTGGGCTATAAGACACTAGCGCGTCTTGCTGTGTTTGCTAACCTTCCTCTTCACTTTACGAATATTCTGTTCCCTCCGTCTACTCTGCTTCAGGCTCTGCACACAGCCGTTTTCAGACTCATTAATAAGACATTACGGGATATCCCCAGAGGTGGTGGCGTGCGATGGCTTAATTTCAGGCACATATGGCGAGGCGTCGCTGAGGAGTGAGGGTCGGGAGGTGCAGTTCAGTGAGGACACAGTCTTGATTTACTCTGTCAACACCTAGAGGGAGAGCCGGCGCGTCCCACTAGAGCACACACCAACAGCCTCTTAGCAGTGGGCTTTGTGGGCGGTGTGGAGCTGCCAGCGGGATGCAAGGGACAAACTTAATCGAGACTTGTGAAGACGAATGGTGAAGCTGCAGAGAATAAGAGGAGAGGCAGCGGAATGAAAGACATGAATGAAAGCTTGAATGCGAGTGAAAATAGTTAATGAAAACGAGTCGGAGGAAGAAATTTGAATTCCGACGCCGTATTCATCAAGAGAGAAATAATTGAACTAATTGAGTGTGCAAGTACTTCTGAATAATGAATTGCTATAATTAGATCTCGGCTCTCTCTCTCTCTCTCTCTCTCTCTCTCTCTCTCTCTCTCTCTCTCTCTCTCTCTCTCTCTCTCTCTCTCTCTCTCTCTCTCTCTCTCTCTCTCTCTCTCTCTCTCTCTTTCTCTGCTGGGACTGCTGTTTGCAATTTTAGCGTATTTATACTACTAGTATTTTAAGTCATGGTGACTCGAGAAGTAGTAGTAGTAGTAGTAGTAGTAGTAGTAGTAGTAGTAGTAGTAGTAGTAGTAGTAGTAGTAGTAGTAGTAGTAGTAGTAGTAGTAGTAGTGGTAATAGAAGTAGTGGTAGTAGTGGTAGTAGTAGTAGTAGTAGTGGTAGTAGTGATAGTAGTAGTAGTAGTAGTAGTAGTAGTAGTAGTAGTAGTAGTCGTAGTGGTAGTAGTGGTTGTAGTAGTGTAAAAGTATCAGGTAAAACACGTTTGCAGACTAATTCTCACACAAGAATTTTTTCCCACCTCTGCGCGAGGATTTTCTTCCCCTTGTTGATCTTTCCTACGTGTCATCATACCACTCCTTCCTTCCCATGCGTGCCACCCTTCACTAATAAGTACAGTAAATGCCGCTCTTCACCACACCCAGGCCACCCCAGCCTTCCCGCGACGCCTTCCCGGCTTCACCTGCTCTCATCCCCTTGTCTGAGTCAGAAGAAAGCGCAGCAGACTAAATGGTGAAACGAAAGGATCTTTTTACGTGTTAGCCTGGAAATGTCATTGACGTGCACTGATTGGCTGCATGGCGAACTTAGGTGATAAATTGCTGGCTTTTGAAATACCACTGACCGTTGACTTGCTAACCAGTCTGCCGGAAATACTGCGGTGGTGTTCGCAGGTGTACGTAGTTAAGGTAATGGTGTGATAGAACACTGGTATTATCATTATGTTACTGGTGATGGTGGCGGTGGTGGTGGTAGTGGTGATGGTGGTCGTGATGGTGATATTCATGATGCTGATGATATTAGTAGTGATGTAATAAAAATAACAACTATTGTTATTACTACTACTACGGCTGCTTCTGCTACTACTACTACTACTACTACTACTTCTACTTCTACTTCTACTACTACTACTACTACTACTACTACTACTACTACTACTACTACTACTACTACTACTACTACTACTACTACTACTACTACTACTACTACTACTACTACTACTACTACTACTACTACTACTACTACTACTACTACTACTACTACTACTACTACTACTACTACTACTACTACTACTACTACTACTACTACTACTACTACTACCACCGAATGCTGATCTTGCTGGTTATAAAGCTTTCTTTTAATATTTTATGTGTGTGTGTGTGTGTGTGTGTGTGTGTGTGTGTGTGTGTGTGTGTGTGTGTGTGTGTTTGTTTGAGTGTGAGTACGCCCAGGAACTCTCTCACACACACACACACACACACACACACACACACACAACCCACGTCTCTGTGGTCATTCATCTTCATAGTTTTCCAGTGGAGCTTTTTTTTTCACTCACTGTTTACAGAATTAATCTAAAAATTCACCACAACAATTCTCCGCGGACGGCTATGCATGCACAAACATTTGCATACATTATCTGTTTGTAGCTTGCGTGGCGTGTCTCGGTTAGAGCCACTGCCGGTTTTTTTTGCAACATTATGCTGCATTCACGCATCAGTGACAGCCTGGCTCCCACATGCCGGCAGGTGTAGCGGCAGCTTTACCAGGTGCGTTGGAAGGGGAGGAAACGAGAGAAAGGGAGGGTAAAATTATAGGAAACGAAGTGTAGGATGAGAATAAAAGTGTGTTTTGTTTTAAAGGTGTGTGTTGATAATGATTTTAGTAAGGGTGTAGCTTTCTGAAATAAAGAGAACGTAAAAAAGTAAATGTAGTAGAAGTAAAGAAGAAAATTAAAAGAAACGAAAAAAGATTAAAAAGAATGAAAAGAAAGAATGGATGAATGATCTAAATGAAATCAATAAACCAGAAAAGCAAAACAATAAATAATAATACATCAAGTTTGATACGTTTGCACAAAATGCTAATTCAAATGAAAGCTTATATTTGACATTATTTTGAAAGGAAAATGAAGTTACTTATACTGAAAGAATAACCTAGCAAACTATGGACGAACATTAATGTATTTTAGTTTTTTGACGGAATGAATTTTAATTATTGGTTTAAGCGAATATGTTCCTCTCCTCTTCCTCTCGCTGCCCGTCAGGCTGTTTGCTCTTCTAGGACGAGAGCGACGTGGGTTTGTTAGTTGATGTTGCTGTGATGGAACTTGTACGAAAGGAACTTACAAAGAGTGCAGGTTTTGAGGCAGTTCCATTTTCCTCGCCTCCTCTCCTCTGCCTCACCGTGGTTGCTGTCCTCGCTGTTGAGTTTCTTTCAGTGGTCGCATTTGTTACAGGTGTAATAATTGTTGTTGTTTTTGTTGTTGTTGTTGTCTTCGATGACCTTCTCTTCCTATACCTGCGTCTTCCTTTCCTTATCGTTTTTTTATCTCTCTTTTTTCCCTTTTTTCGTAATCCTCTTCCTCTTCTTCGTCTTTCTCCTTTTCCTACTTATCATCCTCCTCTTCCTCCTCCTCCTCCTCCTCCTCCTCCTCCTCCTCCTCCTCCTCCTCCTCCTCCTCCTCCTCCTCCTCCTCCTTTTCCTCCTTCTCCTCTTCCGTCTCCTCTTCCTCCTCCTCCTCCTTCGCCTCCTCCGCCTCCTCCTCTTCCTACTCCGCGTCCTCCTCCTCCAACCTCCTCTTCCTCTTCGTCTCCCTGTCCTTGCCTTCGTCCTTTACAGCCGTCACTCACCTCCATCCCATCCTTGAGTTACTTCCTCTACTTACTTTGCGCCAGGATTCACGAGGGAATAAGTAAAGGGCACGTCTTCTCCAGATCACTGTTATTGATAGCAACCATTAGGGTGACGCAACACTACATTTCAGATAATGAGCGCACTATGTTCTTGTCAACCTTAGAGAGCGTCACGGAAGCATATGGGCGCATGGGAGCACCTTCACCATACGCTCCCACCCTTAGTGTTATTCAGTCCTTAATGACGCTTGGGTGAAATATTGGACTCAGTTTACTTCTACTTTGGATATAACCATTGTTTGAAGGTTATCGATGCTAATCTACGAGAGGCGAGGACAAAGGAAAATGCTTTTATCGTTTTAGTGGAGTGAAAAATGCGATAATCCTTATGGTAAAGTATGATAATAGGTTCAAAAGAGGTGGTGTTGTCTGAACTCATTTATAGACTGCTTCAAACTGCCTCGCATGGCCTTACATACAGTACCCGGCAGCTCGCAGGAACACGGATCGAGCAAAGTGGTTGTATTAGCGAGGCTTGTTCGTCTGAGGGAGGAAAGCCGTAACGATGCAAAGGACGACGTCTTACCTAAGCAAAGTAGCATATCAACCTTCCTTCGTACATACACACACACACACACACACACACACACACACACACACACACACACACACACACACACACACACGCGCGCGCGCGCCAAAGTTTAATACGTAGTCTAGTTGAAAAGCAGTCAATGATTGTGATGTCTTTGCATAGTATATTCTTCGTTTCCAGTTGGATTTGATTTTGTCTTACCAAGTCTTGGGCTCAAACAGCGTCTCCCTCTACAGCTCCATGTCCTTCTTTTTTTTTCTTCTTCATCCTCTTTTTCCTTCTACTCCTCCACCTCTTCTTCCTTTTACTCCTCCTCCTCCTCTTCTTCTCCTTGATGACAGTAGTAGCGGCCTTGCTGGTTAATGAGTGGTTGTGAGGTGTCTCTGGCAGGGTCGTGTTGGCGCTCGTTCCCCCTCACCGTGGGTAGCCGTGTAATTGTATTGTTAGTGTCTGGAAGATATTGTGCAGCAGTCACTTGCCTCTCGCGTGTACCTGCATTAATATTCCGCTTCGAGGCCGCTGACTTCCATTAGATTACCATTAAATTTCAACCTTTTGGAATTATTTTTTACATATTATATTTGATTATGAAGGATTTGAATATGTTGGGTATCTTGGGAGTTATGCTGTATAAATTATGCCGCAGTGTGAAAGCATGCATAGAGTACATTTTTCCTCCTGTGATTTGGTATGCGTGAGATTTATTTTGGGCACGAAAATAATGTTTGAAATACTGGCTTGGTTTTGTCGGCTTCCTCGGTCTGGCAGGGTTGTGAATATTAGCGTCTAATTCTGTTGCTGCGTAGCTTTGGTTTGTGTTTCATACATAAATCCCCACTAATGAGAGTAATTAAATGCACTAAATTCCGTCCGCAACGAGGCAGTGGCAGTGACGTTAAATAAAAGCCGTCGCGCCCAGAGGTGAACGCCTGGGCGCCATGAATACTTGATCAGGCGAAGGACAAAGACTAAATTGCTGTCTAAATCCTTCCGTTAGAGAAAAAAAGTGGTTTGTTACAAAGTGTGTGTGTGTGTGTGTGTGTGTGTGTGTGTGTGTGTGTGTGTGTGTGTGTGTGTGTGTGTGTGTGTGTGTGTGTGTGTGTGTGTGTGTGTGTGTGTGTATTTGTTTGTAAAAGAAATAACCAAAATATTCCTTTTATTTTTGTTCTATAGAAGATGAAAAATCCCCCATGAAACATATTTAGACATTTTTGATTATCAAGGTTTCACCTTTAGTGTTTGATTCGAATACGAAAAGAACAAAATCTCACATGAATATAACTATGAATTTAAAAGATTACACCAGAGATTGGAATTTACCTACTGAATTCATACCAACACTCTTAACATCATCATTCCTTGCTACGGCATGCACCTCTTGCTGGAGTCAGAGAGAATATAAAAAGACCTATATTTATTTCCTTCTTCTGTCTGTTGACGGTATTGACAGCAGTGACAGCAGCAGTGACCTAGTGAGGCAAATGACGTGTTCGCCACTCCAGCGAAACAATGTCTCACCCTCGTCTGTATTTGCTCTTGACATTAAAGGTTGCAACGGAAATAGTAGACACTTTGAATCGTGAAGGTGACACACGACAGGGCGCTCATGCTTGGCGCTACGATTTATGAGCCTTACTCCGCGCCGTGGCTGAGTGCGCCTGGCTGGTGAGAGGGTGTGTGAAGGTCTCCTGCTTTGTGGTGGTGGACTCATGGTGGGTTATTTGTCGTCATTTCGGGAGGTCGTGGTGGGAGTCGTGTCATTCCAATGGTCTGCAGAAAGGATCGAGGCAGTTGTGGAATTTCTGTGCGTCGTCATTGCGGCAGGCGATAGAAAGTTCAGGTCCTCCAGTGCGTTCCAAGCAGTTTCGTGAAGCGTGCAGGTAGGGCAGTAATTCAACGCTGACGGCCTCTAAATGCTTCGTGTATTACGTCATAACAAGGAAATATTGGCTCTTTCAGAAATGCCAGTTTTGTGTAGATTTAGCCTCCCTGGTGAAGCAGGGGCCAGGGAGCCTTTGAGTGGAGGACGTGCCTACTGCTACGAAGCTTGTGCTGCTGTGGAGTCCTTTTGCTGTCATGATGATGGTGGCGGTTTTAGATGATTGCGTTGTTGAAGATAAAGGTAATGATGGCAATAATATCTCAGTGACGTCAACAATGATAAAAAACAGTAAGAACGATGTTAATAATAATAATGATAATAATAATAATAATAATAACAATAATAATAAT
>NC_059295.1:35565538-35680538 GCF_017591435.1 Portunus trituberculatus
GTAGGGGAATAATAGTGTTTAAGATGATTTATCTGAAAGTATAAGACATGTCGGTAGATAGCAATTTTTTCCTATTTTCTTAATCACGTTTAAAGTCATCTAGATGCTGTCTAACCTATGTTATATGCATAATTATGAACATAATTTAGTGTAATTAATGCTAATTTTATTGATATCATCATTATTTTTATGAGGGGGAAAGATGATTGCTGAAAAGTTATTCGTGTATTTCTCGTTTACCTTCATTTGTATAAATTAATATTGGTAAGAAGTAATTTATATTTGAGAATTTTTATATTATAACAGAATTTTTATACTATATGATAATTTTGCAAAGTTTGGTTTCTGTTTGATGGTGGTGGCAAAAATATCAAACTTAAAAGCTTCTCAATTTTATTTAACATCATTCGTATGCATTGGAACAATGCATTATGTATTATATGAAAATACAAGTTATTCTACATAAGAGATTAATAAATTTGTTTTCTTGTAAGGTAATGAGGAAAGTCGCAATTTGTGATCTGGATCTTGAAAACGTTCATTTGTATGCAAGTGTGAATGAAAATTTGGTTATTCGTTATCCCGAAACATTTGGTATTTTGTTTTTTCTTTTCTTTGAGATATCATATTTGAAAATAACATCTAAAAGCATTTGGATCTTGCAATACCTTATCAACATTTAAAAATGCATTATCTGAGAACTTTAGATTCGCCGGTGTTTTTAGAAGGTTTGCTTTCTGTGAACGTTGATGACTTATAATTAAACGTTATCAAAGGATCGGAATCGTTTCAGGTTCTTTATAGTGGCAAGGGAAATGCCAGATATTATTACTGGGTTCGGAAGCAACGTTGACACATTTATAGTTTAATTTTCAGCTGGAATGCTACTGTGTGCGATATAAATTTAGCAAGTACACTATTAGCATGAGAAATCAGATTCAGCTCACGCTAAGATAACAACAAGCGCACTGGAATGTTTAGCAATAGTTTAATAGATGAACTGAAATCTGGAAAGAATACAAATGGTATCTGTGAAATTATTATTATTAAAAGTATAATTTATCTCTTAAATATAGCACAAGGTTTAATTAGTATGACAGTTTTCATTCGCGTGTATTTACGGTGCTTCTGGTAATTTGCGGCAGGGAATTTCACACACGATTCCAATAGCACATTAATATCGCAGCGTAGGAATTAAAAATAAAATAGTGAAAAAAAGTAAATCAAAATTCTCCTGTGCGAATTTATATGTACTGTTTTCATAGATGGCAGTGGAGTATGTAATATGGAGTAGTTATGGAAGTGTTATGGATGATATGTGTACATAAGACGTTGGAGTCTGTGTCAGTAGTGTCAGTGACAGTCTGCTAAATGCAGTATGAGGGTTAGGTAACTCTGGTCCTAATATCCTGCAGTCTGATGGACGGTGACATCAGATTAAAAAAAAAAAAAAAATCTTCATTTTGGAACGAGAATATCTTCCAACACACACACACACACACACACACACACACACACACACACACACACACACACACACACACACACACACACACACACACACACACACACACACACACACACACACACACACACACACACACACACACACACACACACACACACACACACACACACACCTCTTGCCTTGTCTTAACATCATGATTAGGGACCCTTCACCTCTTCATTTTTTTAATATGGAAAATAATGTTTACATCACTGAATCACATCAACTCTCCCTTTGTTATCCCTCCTCGTTTCTCTCGTCTCACTTTCCAGCACGCCACAATCCCCATCCCTCTAACTCGCTTCCTACACCCCCTTCCACCCAAATCCACGCACGGTTATATTAACCCCGCGTCCCTGCTGGACAAAGCCACTTATACACTGTGTTATTCAGCCGGAATTGAGTTAGGGGTCATTTTGCCCATGGCGTACATTAGTTTTATTGTTTTCGTGGCGATCGATAACTTCATCGTGCAAGTGACGCTGGATAATTGCTATTTCATGATCGACTGTGACAGTAGTTGGAGTTGTCATCGTAAGTGATTGATGGGATGATCTGTCGTGGGTGGAAAACTCCTTCCTGAGCCGCCTCGCCTCACAGTCTGGTACGTGCAGCTTTGGGTCACACCTCGAGCTGACTATTGCTTCATCCCTCCCCCTCCTCGCTACCTGCATGTGTCGCTCACACTGTGACCTTCATAAGCAGCTTCCCACCTACGCTGTGTTGTGTTTGCTTCAGGGTTTATATTTAAAGACGAAACACACACACACACACACACACACACACACACACACACACACACACACACACACACACACACACACACACACACACACACACACACACACACACAAAGTCAATCACTCACACACTGCCCCCGCGCAGCTCCAGAAATACTTGATTTGGCGTCAAAATAGCCTTTTTTAGGGCTTTATCTTTTTTATGTTTTTTCTTTCCCTCCTTGCTTCAAGTTCCGAGTGGCAGCATGGTAGGTGGATAACGGTTTTACCTACATATCACACGTGCTTTCCCTTCTCGATAAATAATATTGTATGTTTTTGTTTTAGTGATAGGATTATAAATCAGTACATGTATGTACAATGAATATTTTGGCTATGTAGCTTGTACAGGTGAATCATTAATGTGCATGGAAATGTCTGCATGACAGTTACGTCTCGGAATGATAACGTGCAGAGAGAGAGAGAGAGAGAGAGAGAGAGAGAGAGAGAGAGAGAGAGAGAGAGAGAGAGAGAGAGAGAGAGACGGACGGATCGAGAAAGAATAACAGACAGTAAAACAGGAGCTGGAGCAGGGGAAAGGTGAGGTGCCGAGTCTGCCCGCCTCACCTTCCTTGCTGCTCGAATGGATGGTGGGAACGGTAAGTGATTGTCACTGGTCCGTGCTGATTCAGGGAAAGCGCGATGGATATCTTTGTTTCTTTCACGGGAAAGTACTGAGCTGCTTTAACGCAAATCCATCTCTTCTTTTCTCTTCTTTGTATCATCCCACTCAGGCGACTTGGCGATGCACGGTGCAGATGTGAAGAAAGCCTTCCCTTCATCACGCCGTTCCTTACACAGAACACTCACGCTTTGCATAGTATTATAAAACATTCTCCATCACATTCATCATAATTAGCGGCGTTTAATGGAAGAATGTATAAAGTGTCTTTACAAATTCATCATGTGGTTTTCATACACGGCAGCGTATAGGTTTGGATCACACATGGAAAGATAAGAAAGATAAAGCTTGTTGTTTGCGTGTCACGCTCTTCTAACGATTTCTTAACGGAGAATTAGCTGCTCGTAGTGTAATGTTAGTTTGCACCAAGTATAGAGACTAACTTGAATTTACTGGCATTATATTTACATACAATGACGGTAAATTCAAGTTAGTATTTGCTTTTATTCTGTATTAATTTTACGAAGCGTGTTTTTTTTTTCTAAGTGGAATTATAAAGCTAATGACAATGCATTTTATATTAACTATCTGTGTATCTTTAGGTGAATGCCAATACCGTTTAATATCTTTATATAGATATTTACTTTTACTACTTGCCCGGTCTCAATTTTTCGTCTTTTCATTTGTTATATATATATATATATATATATATATATATATATATATATATATATATATATATATATATATATATATATATATATATATATATATATCTCTCTCTCTCTCTCTCTCTCTCTCTCTCTCTCTCTCTCTCTCTCTCTCTCTCTCTCTCTCTCTCTCTCTCTCTCTCTCTCTCTCTCTCTCTCTCTCTTTGTCTGTGTGTGTGTGTGTGTGTGTGTGTGTGTGTGTGTGTGTGTGTGTGTGTGTGTGTGTGTGTGTGTGTGTGTGTGTGTGTGTGTGTGTGTGTGTGTGTGTGTTTGTTTTACTTACTATGCCTCTTCAAATACATGAACTATTTTGTTCTCCATTTCATTATTTATTCTTCTGTGTATTTTCCTAACCGTTTATCTCTATCTTGAAGTGTCCGTTAATTCCTTATTTCTTTAATGATATGTGTTCGTATGTATGATTAGTGAATGCATTATGTGTATATATTGATTGAATAATGTTTGTGTGAATGAGTTTACCACAATATCTTTTTATTTATTCTATGATAACTTTATACTCATTCATTTATACGTTTTCATCACATATGTGCACCTATGTCAAAGAAATAAACTTTAATTTGTGTCTGACTATTTTCTCTTTAATAATCGTAAGTGGCTGATAATCCTTATAGAGTTATTAAAACGGTTCTCACATAAAGTTTGAATATGTGTGTGTGTGTGTGTGTAAATGTGTGTGTGTGTGTGTGTGTGTGTGTGTGTGTGTGTGTGTGTGTGTGTGTGTGTGTGTGTGTGTGTGTGTGTGTGTGTGTGTGTTTAGATAAGAAAAAAAAAGATTAGATATTTAAACATGTGAGTAATAACTTGCAAATTGAGAGGACTAACTGCTCAGTCTGCATGTTAACGGCAGACGTAGAGGCAATATCGTAGTATATGTTGTCATAATTTTAAGATAAGTAGCTTAGAAAAGTCCATTAATAAGTATTTTATTGGTGAAACATAGCTCTCTCTCTCTCTCTCTCTCTCTCTCTCTCTCTCTCTCTCTCTCTCTCTCTCTCTCTCTCTCTCTCTCTCTCTCTCTCTCTCTCTCTCTCTCTCTCTTTCTCTTTCATATTAAAAAATCTACAGTTCTTTGTGTCTGCGATTTTTTTCATAAAAATATATTGTCAAGGAAGGTTTCCTCTCTGTTTTCTGCAATTCTTGCATAACATTTTTCTGCACTGCTGATATATTTTTTTTCATATATTTTTATATTAACTTGTTTTTCTAACAAAATTTTATACACAGTCTGGACACAACAAATGCAATAAATAATAAAAAAAAACTTCTCATGTAAAAATACTACTTCATATGATTTTTTTATTTTCGTGCGTGTGTGTGTGTGTGTGTGTGTGTGTGTGTGTGTGTGTGTGTGTGTGTGTGTGTGTGTGTGTGTGTGTGTGTGTGTGCAGTCGTTGTGGATCTCTTTCTTAAATAAACAGATTCCACACAATGAAAGAAACTGATATTTTGACAGCTTTCAGTTACAAAAGACTCAAGGTAGAAAAGGTCTGGTCAGAGATACGAAAATAAGAAAAAAAACCCCTCTCAATATGCAACAAAAAATTTAAGATTCCAGAAACATAATCGAGGTACAAGCATTGATATTTAAGATGGATACAGTATAGACAGTTACTTAATGGGAGCACAGCAAACATGAAAGGTGAAAGGAAAGAGCAAGTTCGTCGATTTTACAGGGTGTTTAGCATTTGCGAGGGAGAATATGACTGACAGATACCAGTGTTCAAATTTGCTCATGCTTCCTCTTGCTAGAACTCTTCTCCTGCTATTGATTTGTGCTCCAGGCAGATTTTCCTTATGTTGAATGACGCGCTTTTCTCTTTACACCCTTTCCTCCACTACAAAATATCTTGAACTGTATTGTACGTCGGCTTCGTCAATTTGCAAATGTATCTGAAGTTTTTGGGATTTTCTTTTATTTCTTTTTCTTTTAATTAATTTGTGTTATGTTTTGTTTTAGTTTCCACAGACGTTCTTGCCACTGTTGTTGCTGGTGCTGCTGCTGCTACTACTACTGCTACTACTCTACTGCTACTACTACTACTACTACTACTACTACTACTACTACTACTACTACTACTACTACTACTACTACTACTACTACTACTACTTCTACTACTACATTATCACCACACCATCACCACCACCGCCTACTATACACTACAAACCATTAGCACCACCAGCACTCTATTCTCACCACCGCCACCATCACCACTATTACCTTCACGGCCAGCCAGTCCTACTTAGTCCATTCTCGTAATCGTTTCTCGTCAGAATTTGTCCCCGTGCTTCAGACAGACGGCAGCCCCGCACTGTTGCTCCCTGGAGGGCCTGGGACGCGCAGTGACAGGACCCGACAGTCTTGATTAACGCGCCGAGGATGGACGTATTTCCCTGCCAGTTTATCCGAGACAGGAACCCCATAATGAATTCTAACCCGTACACGAAGCTGGCCGCGCCTCAGCTATATTGAGCCGCGGGAGGCAAAGCAAAGGGTCCGGGGAAGTGAAGCACGTCCTGAAGGGGTTCTCGGTCCAGGGACAGATTGCGCTGGCGGGGCTGAGGTGTGCACGAGGGCTGCTGGTCTGGCAATACTGTCCGAGGTGGGAGAAACGACTCGCATTTTTAGGAAGGAAGTGGTACTGTCCCGTGTTGATTTTGGTGCTTTTTTTGTTTCGTGTGGCTGTGAAAGGTTCAGATTTCAGGGAGGTTGTGGTGGTGTTTATTGGTGTGAGCTTTTCTTTTCGTTTGCTGGGAACGTGACTTTGTGGTGAGGTCTTCGGTTTGTTTCGTGTTTACTTGTGTGTGTGTGTGTGTGTGTGTGTGTGTGTGTGTGTGTGTGTGTGTGTGTGTGTGTGTGTGTGTGTGTGTGTGTGTCTGCGTGTGTGTGTGTGTGTGTGTGTGTGTTTGGTTTATTTATCAGTGCTTTTTCCGTCTCTCAAAGGAAGGCAGAAATGTTTGTTTCACTGTGACTGTTTACTTTACATTTTTCTCCTCCTACCTTCCCTGCCGTGATGAGGAGCAAGCAGGTGTTGGAGTGAATAGAAAGAAAGATAGAGAGAGAGAGAGAGAGAGAGAGAGAGAGAGAGAGAGAGAGAGAGAGAGAGAGAGAGAGAGAGAGAGAGACAAAAGAGATAAGAAAAGCGAAAAAAGTCAACAAAATGCGACACGTTTCCTTCCTAAACCAAAAAAAGATAAATAAATAAATCGCTCTCCACAAAACTCTTACGCTCAGAGTCCAGAAGACTTATTACCTGACACACGTGAATATCCCGCGAGAATACTTTGTGGTTGGCGGCGCAGGAAGATAATACGCTAGTGGGGTGGAATGGAAGCACCGGCCAGGCTGATGGAAGGCTGGAGAACTCGTTGACCAGAAATATTTACCGCTTGTTTAAACACGAGTATCCACATGTGTTTACTCGCCAGCCGGTCTCCCCCCTACGTCAGGATCACCAGTGCTTCCAGGTTTGCTCTGTGGGATGGAAGACACTCGGGATGGAAGGGCTGTGGGATGGAATAGTCGTGTGATGCGGGACAGGGCGTTAAATAAAGGTAAATGGGAGTGTTCTTGCTCACCAGCGGGACCAGATAATGTCGTAAATTTTTCTTGTACGCTGGGAACATTACCGTGGACGGGAATCACGGTCATATATTCTTCTCGTGCTCCCTTCACAATGAGGACTCGGCGGCCTCTGTTGTCAGGAGCTCTGTGGAACTACAAAAGGAATAGCGCGCAGACAGAATGAACCCTGATATATGGAGACTGCCTGTGCTGGAGCAAGTAAACCAACCCAACCTCCTTCGTGCGTATGTAAGAGTGTTTCGCATTAGTATTCTCTCTTGGTGTGAGTGGTGTAAGGAGTAAGACTTGAATGTGAAAAGGAAGGGTTTCTTTAGTGCATGCAGCTTTTGGGTGATTGCCTGCATATGACAAAGTGCTTTTCTTTATATTACAAGTGCAAGTATGTTGTAAGCATACATTTTATATTTTGCTTGTACATAGAAAGTCAGGTAATGGCTACACAAACATTGTACCTCGTAGTGCTAACTCTGCAATCAATATCACTATAATGGCAAACGATTTACTGAATTACATTAACAACAACGGATATATAACAAGACCCCATTTTTCATCGAAGAGTACAAATAAGTGCAAATTTCAGGTGTGGTACAGTTTGGTAGCCTGTTAATATCCCTTCAGTGCAGAGTGAAGAATCGAAAACACCATAATAAAACTATACCACGAGTAGTAAAGGTAGAGTGTCGAGGAACACATTACTGCGCCACGCACTTAAGTTGTCACGCTGGCTATGCGAAACTACCGCTGACCCGACTTGTTTACCACTGCACGCTGAATGTTAATGCGGGGCAAGAACCTCAGGCGGCGAGGAGACGGTGGTGGCAAGGAGAGAAAAAGAAAAGAGAGGAGGGGGCTGCGGCGCTGATGACCTTGATGTGTGTGTACTGCTGTGGTGCTGCTTTTTTTCGTACTGTTGCTGCTATCGATGTTAATGGTGGCGGTGGTGGCGGTGGTAGTGATTGTGATTGAGGCTGTGATGGTGAAGTTAGTGGCGTCATGGCGAGTATTAAGGGACGGTACATTGGCTTGGAGGCGGTGATGGTGATGCCGTGTGTATTGATGTTAGTGCTCATGTCTAGAATGGCGAGGGGCGGCGGCCGTTGTGCGCGGTGAGATCACGCCCGTGGAGAGTAACGCCAGCCATGGTGGTGGTGCTGACGGGGAGTCACGCTCATCTGGCTCACCTGGGGATATGCCACCCGGGAAAGCACTACCTGGATATTTACCTGAGCTTAAGAGGCCATAAAACTTGTTGAAAATATAGACTAGATATTGTGTATTGTGGCGATCATAAAACTCAAGGAAAATATAAACTAGATATTGTGGCAGTTGCAAAACTCATGGAAAATATAAACTAGTTATTCTGGTTGTCATAAAATTCATACAAAATAAAAACTAGTTATTCTTGTTCTCATAAAATTAATAAAAAAATAGAAACCGGTCGTCATGAAACAAATATAACATATGAAATAGTTATTCTGGCGGTCATAAAACAAAAGGAAAATATAAAATAGTTCTTTTATTTTTGCAAACTCTACATCCCGGAATGCTGCAGCAGACGGAGCACAAAAGGCGTAGTACATTTCCTCGACAAGTACAGTAAAGAAAAATTTAAATGAAACTAAAGACACTTCTGAAATTGCAGGCACGGTATTGATCTCAAAGTCAACCTTTAAAAATTCCTGTCACTGTTTTTTGGGCCGTAAGAATGCAACCGCTACAGCTGGTGCAGTTTTAATGGACATCGTGAAGGAGGCAGGTGGTCGCGCTAACTTTATAGGTGATAAGAGACGGAGCTGCTGTCATTTTCATCATTATCCTCAGTGTGTGTTTGCATTAAGTTACTTATTTGCGTCACCAACCAGTAATACCTCTCTCACCGCTGCCTGATGTGTGTGTGTAATCTTGTCTGTAAATTGAGGTAATGTAATGTGCGGTTAGAGCAGCATTACGTAACGTTCATAACCATTCCCTTCACGTTTTGCTTCTTAGTGACTTCATGACATCACTCGTAGACACCACCGTCTCGTCTTCCTCCTAGAACTTCTTTCCTCATCCTAGGGCTTTTTTCATCTTCCTTATGGCCACCTGTTAAAACACACACACACACACACACACACACACACACACACACACACACACACACACACACACACGAGTGTATATATTTTTAGTGTGTTTCTTTCCAGTTCCCTTTGATTCTTGTCGTGCACGTATATTTCTCTGTGCATGTATGTGTGTGTGTGTGTGTGTGTGTGTGTGTGTGTGTGTGTGTGTGTGTATTCGGCAGTGAATGAAGTCCGCTCTCCTATCGTCACTACTCATACCTTTGAGCCTCCCAGCCGCCCACACCATCTTTAATTCGCGCCGCGTACAGCAAGCAGCCCTCGGTACGGTAGTGGCGGAGAAATTATTAAAACTTCTGTTTGATGTCGGCTGCTTCAAACTCTGCGTCGAATTGTCTCTTGGTGGAAAAGCAGCTCCAGTGGGTCTGTGTAGGAAGAGGATGGAAGAAGATAGAGGAGGAGAAGGAGAAGGAGGAGGAGGAAAAAGAGGAAGAGAAGTAATAGTAGAAAGAGAAAGAGCGAACTGCCAAAAAGGGAGAGGCGTTCATTGTTCTCTCTTTGTCTGAACTCTTTCCCCAGAAATTTCTTATCAAGGTAATATGGTTTAACTTATATCGATAATATCTTACAACATATTTTTCTTCATGATATGTCCTGTGATTTTATCGTGGGATGGAGGAGGAAGAAGAGGAGGAGGAAGAGAAGGAGGAGGAAGAGAAGGAGGAGGAAGAAGAGAAGGAAGTTGCTTTGTCCATGATACTTTCCTTCCCCGTCCTTCCTGTCTCCCCTCGCTCCGTAGTTCTGGTCTGCCGTCTTGTGTTGAGTGTTAACTAATTCCTCTCCTGAGGCGTCTTGATTTAACAGCAGCTGAATTCAATTAGTGTAAAGCGAGTTTGGAAGCACCACTCGCGGACAAGGACCACAGGTGCAGCTTAAGCCATGCACTGTAAAATACCTGCAAACTTCCGTCTCGCTTTCCTGGGTTTTACTTGAACTTGTATGTGGCGCGTATTACTAATTCCCCGCTCTGGTCCGGCACCAAGACATTTTGTTTCTCTGATGTTGGCACGTCGGCGCTCAGTATTTTTTTCTCCTCCTAAGTTTCTCAGAGGCGGGGAAAAATTCTCGTACCTTTCAACCAATTTCTCACATGTTTGTATTTTCTGGTGAAAAAAAAATATTGTAAACTTAGCTTCTTTTCTCTACTTACATGCACTTTGAAGCTTTGCTCTCGAATTTATTTTGAAAGTGGAATTTGTTTTATCTCGCAAGCATTTTTTCACTAGACTCTGGTGATTAACTGTAGACAAAAAACGGAATACAAACACAAGAGAGTTTTTGTCGTTTCCCTGAAGTTCTCAAGGCTACTATACGGAAGGCAATCATTTACATCTGAGTGTTCTTTTATAACCGTGTTGTACTCTCTCGGGTTGGCAGACGAGCACACGTCGAGACAATCATCTAATAGCTTTGATGGCACCGGGAAATAGAAAGTGAGATGAGTGGACGCATGGAGACATCAAAGGACTTCCATGGTGAACAATCTTCTATTCAATCTGCTTCTCAGAGTAAAGAGCTTGTGAGGTAGACACACAGACACACTTCTTTGTTATCCCACACACTCCACTGGGTATATTTACGAGTAGTTCCACAATTTATCTCAC
This sequence comes from Portunus trituberculatus, assembly GCF_017591435.1. Lineage (NCBI taxonomy): Eukaryota > Metazoa > Arthropoda > Malacostraca > Decapoda > Portunidae > Portunus > Portunus trituberculatus. Next base: position 35,576,488 of record NC_059295.1, read on the forward strand.
AACATCTCACAAATTTCTCATTCCATTTCTCTTTGTAGTCACACCTCACTCTGTCTCTTTATGACAACCTAGTACACATTCATCCATCTTTACACACACACACACACACACACACACACACACACACACACACACACACACACACACACACACACACACACACACACACACACACACACACACACACACACACACCTCCATTCATCCCTTCCATTACTCAGCCATAATCTTGCCACATTAATTTCCCACACCATTAAATATCCATCCACTTGTCTCACCACAACGTTCACACATCCCTTTCCCAACTGTCTGATATTCCTCCACACCTTTGCTCCTTTACACTTTCATTCTTTCTCCTTAACCATTGCATTTCCTTTCCGTCTTGAAAGTCACACGCGTTTTTCACTTAATAATCAGTGTGGGAAGTGGGGGATGGGTGGGAATGATGACCATGAAATTCTCTTAGATGTCTCAGGTACATGGAGAAAAACCTTAACACTTTTATATATTTATGAAGCATACTGTACTCAACTTAGACACCAGCTCTCTATAGAAGCTTAGAAGAAACAGATGGACATTAAAACACCTCGAACACAATCCAATTATCACACACCCTAAAGCAAGAAAAAAAAAACATATATATATTTTTTTTCGATTTACAGAACATTTCTTATTCCGTTGTGTTCACATTTACTATAGTATCGAGTTTCATCTGTGCAGGAAGAGAGAGAGAGAGAGAGAGAGAGAGAGAGAGAGAGAGAGAGAGAGAGAGAGAGAGAGAGAGAGAGAGAGAGAGAGAGAGAGAGAGAGAGAGAGAGAGAGAGAGAGAGAGAGAGAGAGAGAGAGAGAATATTTTGTGTACTTTGATGGCACTAAATAATGTAAGTAAAATGCGATATATTCTGAGGCAAAAAAAAAAAAAGAAGAGAGTGAGACTTCCAAGCCTTTCATGAATCGTAAAAATGAAAGATGCTAACTTTGCAAGGTTGCTGGCGCTTCTTTTCCTCCTTGCTGCTCATTTTAATCACACTTAAAAAAAAAAAGATAGCAAAAAATAACAGTTGCGCAAAGATAGACACAAGAAAGTAGGAGAAAAAAAAAGATAAGAGAAAAAAATCAACAGAAAAAAAAAGTGAAGCGTGCATATGATTTACACGACTGTATTTTCACCTCCATCACGTGTTTGGTTTGGAAATCAAGAGAGTAACGTTAGTGATCTTTATTGTTGCACTTCTCCAGTAAGGTACACTTCATCTGTTCTAGTTTCTGCCTCCACAAAAGGTCCGCCCATCTCTTCCTCACACTAAAGGTGACGGCAATGCTCCTCTTACCTGCATCTCTTTTGTATCTGCACTTTTTTTCTTTTTACAATTTCCTGGGTTGAGAAAAGACCAGGTGTACCTTTTATTATTGTGGTAATTTTTATTTTATATAGGACACTTGCTTCGTTGAGTCTCTCTCTCTCTCTCTCTCTCTCTCTCTCTCTCTCTCTCTCTCTCTCTCTCTCTCTCTCTCTCTCTCTCTCTCTCTCACTCAGTGGTTAGAGCCCAAGATGCTTAGGTACATGTAAATCGAGTTGTGACCTTGTTGTCCCGGTGTGTGGTGTGTGCCTGGTCTCAGGCCTATCCGAAGATCGGAAATAATGTCACCTCAGAAGACAGCATGTAATTCCACACACACACACACACACACACACACACACACACACACACACACACACACACACACACACACACACACACACACACACACACACACACACTGCTTTTCTTGCATCTCGTGGCCCAGTATAGAGCGATGGAAACCTTTGGTGTTATTTCCTAATTTTGCAAGGAGAACAATAGACGAAAAAGTTTAATGATTTTTTTATGAGTCATGATTGAGTTGTACAGTATTGCGATAGTGTCTTGTTTTCGTCGTTATAGGATAAGAAGAACTGAATTGGACTTTTTTTTTTCTTTGTCGAAATGTATTCTTCCATTTTCTTTTCCTCATCAACATTATATTTAATTATTTTGTATGTGTCCTATGCCATCGACCCCGTCTATTTCACATCCACTAGGCAATTAAATAATCTATGGGAACTCCTTACACAAACACAAACACACACACACACACACACACACACACACACACACACACACACACACACACACACACACACACACACACACACACACACACACACACACACACAGGCACACACACACATATCAAACAAACTGAACGAAACTAACAAAGCTATCACCTTTAGGTATGCTGCGTCGCTTCTGGTGGCTACATTATATAGATGGCAGGAACCGTACTCTTCTTAAAACTCCTGGAGTGGTTGAAAATTAGTTCCTTGTCAGTTACACCATATTTTTCACGGCGAGCGAGCAATGCCTGCCTGTGTGGGGGAGTGGAGGGGGCTGTGAGAACCACCACCTGTGTTTGTGTGAAGAGGAAAAGCGTCAGAGCGTGTCCCGTGGCATTCTTCACGTGGGCTCAAAGAGATGTTTGGCCGAGGCTTGTGTGAGGCGACGAGGCTCAACACCGCTAAGTGAAGGGAAATTGGAATCGAAAACGGAAATGACGAATCTTAGCCAGTGACGGTAGCTACAGAGATAGGCGTGCTTCCAGGTGCCTTAATGAGCAGGTTAAGCCGGAATTTAGTGTTATACTCTCGCTTCATATTACCCCACCTTAATCCCACCTCCCTGCTTCACACACACACACACACACACACACACACACACACACACACACACACACACACACACACACACACACACACACACACACACACACACACACACACACACACAGTGAACATGGGTACATAAATTATAAGAGACTTCCTATCCCTTGTGTGCCTTCTGTTGATTAACTTGAGACTCTTTTATTTATTCATTTTTTTTTTTTATGTTGATGAAAAGTTGTGATACCCGCCAGTGTGTGTGGAATAGTTACGGAAGAACAATATGGTGGCGAGCAGTACATGTCACTCCAGGTGTTCATGGTTCTTTGTTGCAGGAATATAGAGTGTGTCATATCATTACTTGTTAAAATTATTGTGACTAGACATTGTGAAATAATATTGATCCTTAGAAGTTCAGATGTGTGTGTGTGTGTGTGTGTGTGTGTGTGTGTGTGTGTGTGTGTGTGTGTGTGTGTGTGTGTGTGTGATGGAGATTAATTTCCGTCCGGTGTAGTGGTGTCGCCGCCAGACATTTACTAACTTTAGGAGTGTTCCTTCAGTTTGACCTAGAGGATAATTTAGATATCATGCCTCGTATGTTACCTCGGGTAGTGTGTTACAGCACTAACAGCACCAGTATCAGCAGCAGCAGTAGCCGACACTACTACTCATTATTTCTACTATTACTTCTCCTACTACTACTACTACTACTACTACTACTACTACTACTACTACTACTACTACTACTACTACTACTACTACTACTACTTTTACAACTACTATTTCTTCTACTACTACTACTACTATACTACTACTACTTTACAATAAAATAAAAACATCACAATCTCCATCATCACCACTGCTTTTAATTTCGTCATCATTATCGGCTTGATCAACAGCAGTAGCGACAGTTCCACCCCTCCCTACCACACACGCAGTCACTACAACACCATTATGCCCCGAATCACAGTACCGTACATAGCTCAACACAAGTAATACAAGTAAAACTTGACACAGTGTAGTATGTATTATTCATAGCGGAACTTTGCCACTCTTAATTAAACATTCAGTCTCTTTGGTATTACAATATTTACCTGTGTGTGCATAATTCCAACAAGAGAAGCGTTGCCAATACGTGTGTCACTTATCGCCTGGCACATTATCTCTTTGTACAAGTTAAACAAAGAGAAAAAGGAAATAAATAAAAGTTCTCTACATAATTAATTGAGACTGTATATGTATAGATTATTTTCTCTTTTTTTTCTTCTATTTTAAATTTTTTTTTTTTATCAATTGGATTGTTGCCATTAAGCTGCACGGAACGAACGGCCATAAAGATCAATGTGTAATGTTTCATTGGTTTAATTGCTCTCTGTTCAAATATCTGCACTGGTATATGTCTAATTGTATATGTGTATGAATGCAGGTGGGCGTATCTGCAGTATGTACGCATGCAGGTGTGTGTGTGTGTGTGTGTGTGTGTGTGTGTGTGTGTGTGTGTGTGTGTGTGTGTGTGTGTGTGTGTGTGTGTATTAGTGTGTGTGTTGATAAAACGTATGCGTGTTTGTTGTGTTATGCATGATAAAGGTCGATAAATACATAGGGAATTTATACACGGCTCTCATTTGGTTTGATTAATATTTGTGCGAGTTATTTTCATATTTCTGTGCGAGATGAAAATACGAAAAAAAACGAAAATATGATCAGAGTATATGAGTGAGTGAAACGTAAAAATTTTTAGGTTGAAAAATATTTGTGTTTGTTTTCTTAAAGCTTCATTGTTAATTGTTCATCTTCTTATATATGAATCTTAAATTAGTCGCTACTTTTTTAGCATTCTTTTTTTTTCAATGGGCTTTGTTGCTTGTTTAGGAATAGATGACTTGTATCAAGTGGATTTTACATTCAATATACTTTCATTCTTTCCATCTTTGCTTCTTCCATTACATTGCTGTCCAGTTTTTTTGTCTTCTTATGATCATTTGTCTCCGCCTGTCTATATCTGTCTCTCGATATGCATGACTATTTTGTGTGCCTGTTTGATCCAAAATATGCCTCTTTTATTGACACCTTTATTATACACCTTTTCATTTATCAGTAATGCGCACACACACACACACACACACACACACACACACACACACACACACACACACACACACACACACACACACCGCGTAGTGTAGTCGTTAACACACACGTGGCTCACAACTGATAGGGCCCGGGTTCGAGTCCCGGGCGTGACGAGGTCAATAGAGGAGCCTCTTCATGTGTAACCCATGTTCACCAAGCAGAAAATAGGAATGGGATGTAACTCGAAGGGTTGTGACCTCGCTGTTCCGGTGTATGGTGTGTGATGTGGTCTCAGTTCTACCCGAAGATCGATCAGTATGATCTCTGAGCTCTTTCCGTAGGGGAAAGGCTGGCTGGGTAACCAGCAGACGACACACGTATACATGTATTATGATGTGTGAACATTTTCCTTATTTACTTGGGTTCCTTGGGATGGTTCCTTCTTGCAGTCAAGGAGACAGAGAGACGACGCTAGCTTAGGATGTAGCAATTCGGCGATGTAATGTAAATATCCTGAACACGCTGCGTGGCACAAGTTCGTGTTTACTGTGTTAATATGCATAGCGTAACACTAAAAGCCCTTCGCGCCTTATTTTTTTTCCAAGTTTCCCATCATAATCAAATACGTAGTTTCAGTTCACCTGTGTAACTTTCGTTTGACTTTACTTGTGTGAAGGTTGTGTCGAGGAAGTGAAGGACAGAGGACGTTTGCTGCCAGTCACTCTAGGCCAAATTGACTGACTTCCCAGACCCCAGGACTATGTAATAGACTAATGACACGCCGCCTGATTGACACTGACTGACTGTATAAATAAGTCATTTACATGCTGGCTTCCTGACTGGATCACAAATTGACCCGATGTCTGCTCCCTTGACTGGCTGGCTGAATGACAGACAACGGGCCCCTGAATTCTGTATGTGTCCTTTGTGTTGGTTGGCTTGCACAGTGACGCAAATTGGCAAAATGAAAAGCCATCTGTCAACATGATAGTCTTGCTGGTTTTCTGATTGGCTGGCATCTCGTTGTTTGTCTTTCTATCAGTCTGCTTTTCCTAGTGTTTGAGAGTAGGTTAGGAACTGGTATGTGACTCTATGAGAGATCAGAGATCATGCAGCTGCTGAAATGCCAACATTCATTAAAAACACAAAGAGATAAGGAAAATATGAAGAGTAGTGCACGGGTAACCCGCTTTGACCCTGTGATTGGTGCGGTGCATGAATGAGCGGCTGCATCGCTCACTCATTTGCCTGCATGACCCGCTCGCTCCCTGTCTGTCCGGCTCAGTTATCCGGCTTTCCTTCCCCACCCTCTGTCTCGTTCCCCTGCCATTATCTGTCTGACAGACTGGCTTGTTCGTGGCTGGCTTCCTAGTTGGCTGCCTCATGCTTGGCTGCGTGGCTTGCTGGCTCATTGGATGGCCAGCCACCTGACCTGTCTGTTGGGTGCCAGTGTTATTGTCTTTTTGGACGCACGCAAGGTCTGTGGTTAAATACAATGGTGTGTAGCTGGCTAACTGATTGACCTGGCTGGTTGGTTGCTTGGTGAATTGGTTGACCACCGAGTTTCTTTTATTTATAATTTTAGAGTGATATGTTTTTTCACAAATTGAGGAGTTGGAAATATGATTGATTAAAGGTGATTCAGATTCTATTGTTTATTAAGATTCATATGTGTGTCATCGAATGGTGCAACATAACGGCAGAAAATTCAATAGCTGGCGTGAATCTCTCCTTTCTACATCGTCATTTCTATCTCCTGTACCTGGACAATACTCACTTCCGCGGTTACTCACCAGCAACATACACATATCTAATCATATGACTAATTTATTGTAAAAATTGGTTCCGTATTACAAGGGTGCACATTATAACCACGCCACTTTACCGTATCCGCGGCACATTGGCGTTGCACCATTAATTTGACATCGGTGAATGTGCGGCAACAGTATAATGCTTAATGGAATGGAACAGCTACACTTTGGCCTTAATAGGAAACTCGGCCAGTGTGTGTCAGACGGTGCATGAGAGATGTGTCGCCTGCGTGTGAGGTGTCACGTTAGTTTGGCATTTACTTATATTTATGTGATAAATATGAAGCGGGACATGACATTAGCGGCCCCACGCGTGTCGCCCCCTGTGTCTTGACTTGATTGGTGTACTATTTATTTTTTTTACTATGGAGCTTCTTCTTTTTTTTATATATTTTTTTAGTCGTATCCTCCGATGGTGGAAAGAGTTGGCTAGGTATGGATAGTGACTAGTTGGTGGATGGTTTAGTTTAAAGGTGTGTTCTCAGTGGCGGGTAAGTAATGAACATATGTTTCTCAATAAAGTGATGTATATACGCATATCAAACTATATTAACGGATGTAAAAAGCCTTGGTGCTGATATGCGTGTGTGTGTGTTTGTGTGTGTGTGTGTGTGTGTGTGTGTGTGTGTGTGTGTGTGTGTGTGTGTGTGTGTGTGTGTGTGTGTGTGTGTGTGTGTGTGTGTGCGGGTGCTTGTACTTGTATTTAGTTTCGTTTGGCATTGTGTGTTATTCTTACATTTGCTACGTGCGTGTTCCTTCATGTCTCAGTGATCAATACGTGCTTCCAGTGCTGCGAGGGATGAGGTGTGTCAATGGTGATGTGTATGGTGATGACTGATGAGTACAATGATGGTATTAGTATTGGTGATTATGCTAATGATAGTGGTGATGGTGATGGTGATGATAGCACATACAGTTAAACAGACATTCCAGTAAAAAGATGATGTTATAATAATGATGTTATGGCGAAGATAGAATGTCATTGTTGTATTGCTAAGGTCTCTGAAATAAACGATGATTGTTTACTTACAGGAGAGAAAGTTTTCACATCGATATTCGTTTCACTTGATAATTGTTGGATGCTTCTAGTTGCGTATTTTGTTACTGATGTACTTTATGTGCTTGACAGGCAACAAATAATTTAGTAGAACCGTGATCCGTGTAGATTCATACTGTTGGTTTCTAATTTTTTTTTTTTTTTTACTGACGAAAAAAAAGTAAAATACGAGCATGGTAAATGTTCCTTTGTAGTGTAGGTATGAAGACTATTGCCCTCTTTTTTTTTGTAGTACTGAGTCTTTGTTTTATTTTGTGTTCTTGTCAAGTAGTGAAGCCTGTACAAAATACTCATGTTGACGAGGAAATAACAATTTTTTTTATCAACACAATTTCAAAGAAAGATGCTACGCTGATGCAACAAGTAAAGAGAGAGAGAGAGAGAGAGAGAGAGAGAGAGAGAGAGAGAGAGAGAGAGAGAGAGAGAGAGAGAGAGAGAGAGAGAGAGAGAGAGAGAGAGAGAGAGAGAGAGAGAGAGAGAGAGAGAGAGAGAGAGAATACTGTTGATTGTAACGACCACGGGCTGTCGTCACTCATTATCTCCCCAGTGGTACCACCATGGTAGTGATCGAGCTAGCTGATACTCTTTTTAATAACCGTTGCATATTGTTGTTACATTCAGTGAAAAAAAAGAAGCGACACATACAAACTCTACTGGCTGTTAAGGAAACATTCTGTCTCTCCTTTGACAACATCTTGTCACGCAGACAAGTTTGTCATATCTCATATTGCGTGTAGTAAGAAATCATAGAGTATCACGATGCAGAAAATTTACTCTACTAGATGTTCTTAAAAAAAAAAAAACACTGCTGGATATCGCAGCTTCTCTTTACTGTAAAAAACAAGAAAAGGAAAAAAAACATCACTTTGCTATTGCACGAGACCATCGCTTACAATTATCACATTGAGTTCTGTTGATATTACGTAGCATGAAGGAAGTCAGAGCTCTGTCAGCACTCTGAAAATTACTGTTGTTTCTGCGATAAGCCAGACTCTGATAACAGCTCATACTGTTATGCTGCGTTTGTTAGTATGATGGCTCCTGAACACAGAACATCTTTGTTGTTCTGTCTAATGGAAAATCAGGCATTTTACGTTGGCATTTTTCAAATATGATAATCATATCTTGTAGTTAAGCAAAACACGAATGAATACCATGTTTAAACATGAAATATCACTTTAGCTACAAAATGCAATCAAAACAAATTCAAAATCTTTCCGATTTATATGGAACAACAACAATATATACGTAATAATTTGTTTCATGAAGGTACAATATCAAATGAGTGTAAAGGTGAAAAGGAAACCCAGCCTGGATCAGGAACACTTTGTATTATTCTGATCCAGCCTAGGTTTTTTTTTACCACCTGTATACTCAATTGTCCTCTCTCTGCACAACATTAGATCTGTTGGTTTATCGATGATTCCTCTCCCTGCCACACAAAGTCTTTGGATCTCGTAGTGGTGTGGGAGGAGCTTCCAGCCTTTCAATTTCTTGAAATTCAGCGCCTCCAGTGGTGACGGAGGTGCAGCAATCCGGATTAAGAGGCAGTATCCGAGACCCCAAGCCTCTTATTCCATTAATTTAATTACGATGACGCACGAAGAGTCTTTAGAGCATTGTACCTTTTCCATCCTGCTTTAAATCCGATCCTCGAGCACTGAGGATGAGGAATATAGACAGCAGTGTTGATGGAAGGCTGGGAACTGTGATGATGGTGATGAAAAGGGAAATAGGTATCTTGAAAATGTGTGTATTCTAATGGAAGAGTGAGGGACAGAGGGAGCAATGTGACTAAAAAATGGAATGAGTGTGAGTGTCAGCAGTTTGTAGCGTGAGAGAGAGAGAGAGAGAGAGAGAGAGAGAGAGAGAGAGAGAGAGAGAGAGAGAGAGAGAGAGAGAGAGAGAGAGAGAGAGAGAGAGAGAGAGAGAGAGAGAGAGAGAGAGAGAGAGAGAGAGAAGTATGAATATGGTGATAGTGCAAGCTTTAGCTCGGAATATATTAAAGACTATGTCCGAGTATTTCCGCTCTGAAAATGTGTATATGGAAAAATCATAAGCAGACTAACAGGGAGTTATATATCGTTGATTTAGCCTTTGGTGTGTTTGTACGTAGCTTTCAATGGAGAGAAACGTTTTGGTAGAGTGAAGGCCTTAGGGGAATAAAAACACACAAACACACACACACACACACACACACACACACACACACACACACACACACACACACACACACACACACACACACACACACACACACACACACACACACACACACACACACACACACACACACACACACACAGAAAAGAGCAGTGACATCAGAAAAGTGAGTCGTGATTAACCGCGATGGCCCCTCAGAGACACGGGGCGAGCAGGCAGTGGATGCATACACGTTGTTGCTGACGACAAAATGAAATAGGCGAGGAAAATATTTCTGCGACTAGAAATCCATTGTTGTGTTCCTCTCTTTGCGGTAGCCTGTGTAAGCTACAATATAGATGCGTCGGTAAGGTTTGGGATAGAAAAGGTTGTCCGTAAAATTCAACACTTTATGCCAGTACACACAGGTATTTTATAATTTTTTTTTATGTGAATGTTGTTCCGTCCAATGATAGTGTAAGGAAAGTAAAGAAAGAAACAAGCTAAAAGTTTACAAGATTTGCACAGTGAAATAGAGCGTTTTAAAAGCTCGATATCGATACTGTGCACAGGTAACGGGGATTAGCACAATTTTAGCAACATTAAACTGAGATTGAAACGAAGCTCTCGCCTCTGTGTGGAATCATCTTACTAACCATCCTGCCTTCCTACCTACCTACCTACCTCTTGCCTGCCTGCCTGCCTGCCTGCCTGCCTTTTTTTTTTTTTTATGGTAAGGCCTATAGCGCCTGTAGGCACTTTTGAAGAGTGTATGGGAAGCGCTATTCAGCTTCCGCCCATTAATGGCGCAGGCAATTCTATTTATAGTGGTACCCATATTAGGGCCCATATCACCCCCGAAGTTCATCTTGTGTGTATCCACCTAGAACCTGGGTATCATGGTGACATATAGGTAACTTTAAACCACTCGCCAAATGACAAAGTGTTTTAAGGCTGTGCGTGGTGGGATTCGAACCTACGCGTGGACATCTGCCCGATCCCATGCTCACCGCCTTATCCACTGCGCCACCGCCTCCCCAGCTTCTCTTGTTTGCTTATGATCTTGTGTTTCTTTAAGCCAAACGAAACAGCATTATAATCAATATAACCAGTCAATCAATATAAACTTCAGTATGGTTCTCTTCCTTGGCATCTTTTTATTTTGCCTTCTGATTTTACACGGTAAATAAAAAAGTGGAAGTGGTTTTGAACTTTTTATCGTTTTTTTTAACATAAAATATACCTTACTACTCTGAGACACTTTTTTCCTTTAGTTTGTTTTTCCTTCCTGGAGAAGCGCCCTTCTTGTGTTTCTTACTGGCAGCCTTTTCTAAAGTTGTTTATTGAAGAAGCAGCTTTGTGAAGGGAGTTTTTAGCCGTCGAGGTACTGTTCACTCAGGGTTTGTTTTCCTCATGCCTGCCTGCCTGCCTGTCTATCTGCCTGTCTGCCTGCCTGTCTACCTATTTACCTTTCCTGCTTGCTTGCCTGCCTGCCTATCTGCTGACCTTCTTGCCTCCCTGCCTGCCTCCTTACTTGTTTGTCTGCCTGCTTGCTTGCTTGCTCGTCTACCTTGCTTCCACCATCTCTACCCGCGTCGCTTCCCACGCCACCCCAGGTCTGGGAAGGAAGTGAGTGCGGAAAGAAGACGATGTGGGAAAAAATATGTATGATTGTTTGTCTTGCTTTCCTTCATCTCTCACCCCAAAGTATAATAAAAGAAGAAAAAATGAAACGTAGAAAATGTAAAAAAATAAAAGAAACTGGGGATGGTTAGTGAGATAGACACGTTTTTTTTTACAATACGATATACGGAGTGAATTACATTTATCCACTTGTGCTGATTCAGTGGATAGTGACCAACCACACGTGATTACATTTTAGTCCACAGGTTATGAATTTTTTTTTTGTAATTTCCTTTGAAAAAAAAAGTGCCGAGACTGTATTCCTCATTCCGTTAAAGTTTTTACAAGTTTCCCTCTTCCATTTAATCTCCATTTCATCACCCTTCCATTCCTCCTCCCTGTGATCTGTCTGTGCCTGCTGCCTTGTTTCCTCCTTCCTCCTTCCTCCTCCTCCTCCTCCTCCTCCTCCTCCTCTTCTTAATGATAACGCGTCGCACCGATTACTCTCCTAATTGAAAAAAAAAAGAAAAATCGTCCCCATAATTATAATGTTTGCAGGCTCTTTTCTCTTACATACACATATTTTTCAGACTACAAGACACCGCGCTGCACGAGGTTTTATTACTTAGTGCGTTCACTCGGCTTTAATAATAATAAAAATGCCGCTTTGTTTGAGGCCGTAATAGGAGTTGTGCAGCGCTCGTAACTGTTGCATCCAGCCCTGATTACTGCGCGCGCACACACACACACACACACACACACACGTATGAGATAAGTGATGCATCTTGGTGATATACATCTATTTTTCCATCATGCTTTCTTCCTTCCTCATTTCTTTCTCTTCCTCTTATATTTTTTATTCCTCCACCTCTTTCTCATGTCTGTCCCTTATTTCCTCTTCGCAAAGCAATGAACACGTAATTAATTTGAGGCTCTTCTTTTCTTCCCTGTCTCTCACTTCACCCTCCTTCAGCCCTTCCTCTTCCCCAGGCCTCACGCACATCCCTCACCGGTGCGTAGGGCGTGCGTGGGAGGTCAGCATTAAAGTATTGTGCCTCTGTGGATAGTCTGGGATTATGTCCTTCCTACGCAAGACCTACCTCACTCCCTCAGGCAGCTCCTCTCATCTCTTCTCTTCTCTTTTCTTCTCTTCTCTTCTCTTGTCTTGTCTTCTCTTCTCTTCTCTCTTCTCTCTCCTCTCCTCTCCTCTCTGTCACCCCACGCTGGTCCCCCACTCACCACCGCCGCTCTCAATATACGAGTAACCTTATCTTCTCACCTCCTCCTCCTCCTCCTCCCCTTCCTCCTCCTCCTCCTCCTCCTCCTCCTCCTTCTATTCTTCTTCCCTTGACGTTTTCCTTTTTTTTGTGTGTGTATTTCTTAGCGAGTTTGTTTTATTGTACTTATATTTCGATTCTTCATCTCTTTTTTTTTCTTCAGACATATATTTATCTTTGTTTTCCTCTCTTCCATCCTTTTTTCTTCTTTACCGTCTTTTATTTCTTTTCCGTCTTCTCCTTTTTCATTATCATGCTGTGGCTTGCGCTTTTCTTCTCCTTTTTTCATCTCTTCCTCATCGTTTCTCTCTTTCTTCTTTTTACACCTTCTTTTCATAACTTCGTTCTATCTTCCTTCTTAAATATTCCACATCCTGCTGCTCATATTCTTCTTCCCGTCCCCTTTATACTCCTCCTCACCCTCCTTCTCTTCCTCCTCCTCCTCCTCCTCCTCCTCCTCCTCCTCCTCCTCCTCCTCCTCTTCCTGCTTCTCTTGCTCGTGATCAAACGAAGACTCATTCCTTCCACTTAGTTTCACCTCTCCTCTACTTCTTTCCCTCTTTTGATATTCTCTCTCTCTCTCTCTCTCTCTCTCTCTCTCTCTCTCTCTCTCTCTCTCTCTCTCTCTCTCTCTCTCTCTCTCTGATAACGTAATCCTATTCACATTTTGTTATCATTCCTCTCACCGATCGATCCTACCAGCGAATTCACTTAAACGGTTTCACTAGTTTAAGTAAATTGAAGCAGATCATGCCTTTCCTCTCTCCTCACCTTGCTTATCCCACCTTCACACCCATGACCACCACCACCACCACCACCAATACCATAGCCACCACCACTACTGCCCACGTAAAGTCACTCTAACACAGCACTGAATAATGATGAACTTTCGCAATCAATCAGCTCTCTCGAAATGGAGCGAACTCAGGTTACCACACCCGGCGTCGCACTTTTCCATGCTTAAAATACCCGTTGCCTGTGTGTGCGTTGTCTGGCGGGAGGGCGGAGGGGTGATGGAAGAGCGGTTGCTGGCGGGAGGAGGGCAGCAGCAGTAGTGGTCGTGAGGGAAGGGAAGGGAGGGAGTGAGTGGTGCAGGTTGGCTGTGGTTGTGAGATGTCGCCTACCTACACATCCTGCCTTACCTGTTCATGTCGTAAAGTAATGAATTTAAATAGTAGCAATGGTTTATTGTGTGTGTGTGTGTGTGTGTGTGTGTGTGTGTGTGTGTGTCTTTTTGGTTCTGTCGGTTGGTAATTTGTGATTATCTCTCTCTCTCTCTCTCTCTCTCTCTCTCTCTCTCTCTCTCTCTCTCTCTCTCTCTCTCTCTCTCTCTCTCTCTCTCTCTCTCTCTCTCTCTCTCTCTCTCTCTCTCTCCACCACACACATCCGTCACACACACACACACACACACACACACACACACACACACACACACACACACACACACACACACACACACACACACACACACACACACACAGCCTCGATATGCTCAGGAGGGAAATCAATTAATTGTGAACATTTAGCGTCGCGCGCATGGCTGACCATAAACTGTTATGCTGATGGCGACATAAATGCAATTACTAGATCATACATATTTTGCAAACTCAATACCGCCGGATCATTTCGCCTCACGACAGCGGAGCCGAATTGGCAACTCAACCAGTTTGTTATTTTTATGGAAATGAACTATTGAGTTTTGGGTGTAAATGGAAAATAAAATACTTTTCATTCGTTATCGGGAAGCGAGAGTTTTCCTTTACAGTGTTCTCTTCTGCACGAGAAAACAATCAAGGTCGTGAGATTTTGTAGGATTAAATCTTTGTTTATAGAGAGTAAAAAGAAGTTGTCATGGTTAGTCTCTCTCTCTCTCTCTCTCTCTCTCTCTCTCTCTCTCTCTCTCTCTCTCTCTCTCTCTCTCTCTCTCTCTCTCTCTCTCTCCGTTAAAAGCTTTAACTTTTTTTTCTTACTACATTCACCCTTGATTTAACAAGAAACATTTCTTTTTGTAAATGGTAAAATCCACGAGTTTTTCTGTTTCTTTCACGGCACACAGTTGTTGACCGAGACAACACCTCGCTTGTGTCAGCTGCAGCCCTTGACGCCAGCTGTCCGTCTCGCCCAGAAAGTGAAGGACGGAATTCCGACCTTTCAGGCTGAGGTGTTGGCAACACATTCGACATTTTACGTATTTCCTCTAAACAAAGTTCAGTGAGTACTGTGCGTCCTTTTAAGACATCACAGTGATGGACAGGATGTTGCTGTTTCAGTGTTGGAAATCTCTACAGAAGACTAAAGCTATTTGTGTGTGTGTGTGTGTGTGTGTGTGTGTGTGTGTGTGTGTGTGTGTGTGTGTGTGTGTGTGTGTGTGTGTGTGTGTGTGTGAGTGTGTGTGTGTGTGTGTGTCAGTATACCACCAGAGAGATGGGAAGGTAGTGACTGCTGTACCCACCCACCTACCAACACACACACACACACCTACCGACACATACACACACACACACACTAGCAAAATCTGGTCACGTGGAAGACTCCGTGGCTGGAGTGTGCGCCTGTGTGACAAGAAGTTGCATTGGGTCGCGTCGCGTCTCCACAGCCTCGGGGAAGAAGGATTTTTGCTTACAATTCAGGGTGCTTTGTCTCCTTCTGCGTCACGGCGTCCTAGCCACCGCCAGGCTGAATTGTCTGATGCACCACGGAAAGGAGCTGTACCCGGAGAGAGTAGTTATGGACAGAGACTGAGTAATACAACACAGTCGCTTCCTTCGCGTTTTGCTTCTTTCAAAAATCTTTAGTTCTCTAATATATAGACTGCCTCCTTGGAAAATGTGTTAATAGTTTGGTCTTTCACTAGCCACCAAGACTCTCAATGGGTATTTTTGGTTTCGTTGGCGAGTGCTTTCCTTCCGTTAAAAAATCGTAACAGATCAGACGTCTTACAACCTTTGAAGGCGCTAAACACTGGAAGCAATTGCAGAGATTTACTTGATTTCTATGACTATGGCACACACACCTTGCTCTCTACAAAAGGCTAATTAAAAAAAAGTTATCAACTCGAAATTGGGCGGCGGTTGGTGTCCGTATTCATCGTGCTATTGGTCTACTTTGAACAGCTTCCACGCAGTTAATTCGATCGTACCTTTGCTGCAATGTTCCAATTTCCAGCGTTCGCCTGTATTACCTCAATTTGTTGCCTGCCTTTTATGGCGCTAATATGTTTTATTCAGAATATTTCCCTTCACGAGTATTGGGTTAGAAAAGTTGTCCAGCATAGATTACTTCCTGTCCCCGCTGCAGGTGGTGACTCGGCGCTGATTCACTCGCTTCATGTATTTCTTATTTCTCTTTGTTTTGCCTGATAATTGACATGTTATTACGACTTTAATTTTTGTTTATTGTCTTCACCATTGCCATCAAAATTGTTATTTGAAATGGCATAAATGGTTACACTCATCAATTACAGGTAAAAAAGGATATTTTCATAGCTTTTTTGTCATTTGCATCACCAAAATAGCTGCAGTGAATGAAATACTCTACATACAAGCGAAAAAAACAACAACAACGTTTAGATCATAGAAAAAAGCACAACAAACTGAAAAATAAACTTGCACTTGCCTATCGCTGATGTACTCTTATTTTACAGCCAAAAAAGTATGGTGATATTTGATCTTTCTTTGTGAATTATATGTATCATACACCACGCTGGGAAGACAATGCCGAATACCGTCTTGTCTCTGGCTTATTGTAATATCTATTTCAACAAATAACCTTTAATAAAAACACCCTTCCATCTTTTCACGTTAATTTCAGATCCACAAAACATGGCTCTAAAATGAACAAACCCTCCTGTCTCACACCACTACTTCCTACAATGCAATGTCGAGATATACAGAAAACAAAAATGCCGCGTCAGAGAGCAGCAGGCTGGGGTGAGAAATGCCGAGGCAGGGAAGTGCGTAGCTCCTCTGGTGTGTCGCGAACTGTTTCTGCCTGCGTGAAACTTTGCCAGCCGACTTTGAGACTGACATCGCGGGAGGCACTGGAGGGACGGGAGGAAAGGGATGTAAGGAAGAACGAGGAAGACAGGGAGAAAAGGACGAGGAAGAGGAAGAGAGGGTGAGGAAGACAGAATAAGTAAGAGTGAGGAAGAGCGAGTAGGGGAGGAAAAGTTGAAAAAAGATAGCGAGGAAAAGAGGACGAATAAGAGAAGATGAGGAAAACGAGACGAAGAAGAGTGGATAAAAAGGAAAGAATCGGGAAGAGAGGAAGAGGAAGAGAGGAAGGAAAAGAGAGACTGGTGAATAAAGGAAGAAGAGATGATAATAAGAAACGAAGAAGAGCGTGAGGAAGAAACGACGAGGATCAGGGAAGGAGGAAGAGAGAGAGAGAGAGACGAGTGAGGGGAAACAAACGTGACTCTTCTCTGATGTTCTAAAATATTGTATCTAGTGAAAATGTTCGTATACTGACTTACATGTAAAAAAGGATAAGGTGTGTTCTTGACAGTGCGTGGAAGGTGCAATTAAGACATGACCTAAAATGAAGTTTATCAATATTTCAAAGGTGTTTCTGCTACAGTCATCTACATCAAAGGTCTTTTTTTTTTTCTGACAGTGCACTATTTGTAATGAGAGGAATATCATAAAAAAAAGGGGAAAAAATGAGAGAAAAAAAACAACGAATGAATGGTAATGTTGCCTTGTTATCTGTTTCATTTCAGCGTTAATATCATATTATACTCTCTCTCTCTCTCTCTCTCTCTCTCTCTCTCTCTCTCTCTCTCTCTCTCTCTCTCTCTCTGTGTGTGTGTGTGTATGTGTGTGTGTGTGTGTGTGTGTGTGTGTGTGTGTGTGTGTGTGTGTGTGTGTGTGTGTGTGTGTGTGTGTGTGTGTGTGTGTGTGTGTGTGTGTGTGTAAAAAGGAAACTGTGAAGAATAACAAAATACCACACACACACACACACACACACACACACACACACACACACACACACACACACACACACACACACACACACACACACACACACGAGCGTCCACCGGCAAGGCGGGGTAGTCCAGGTATTGACGCGTGTAAATCTTACCGGGGCTGCCTGTGAAGAGAGAGAGAGAGAGAGAGAGAGAGAGAGAGAGAGAGAGAGAGAGAGAGAGAGAGAGAGAGAGAGAGTAGTATACGTAGTGAGCCTTAATTAATAATATTTATCGGTACATTCTGGCCATACATCACATCTAGACAGAACCATTAACTAATGTATAACTCTCTCTCTCTCTCTCTCTCTCTCTCTCTCTCTCTCTCTCTCTCTCTCTCTCTCTCTCTCTCTCTCTCTCTGACCAAGTAGCATTAAATTTTCTCCATTTGCTTTTGTTTTCTGTTTTTTTTTCGTGTGACTTGTTTCTTAGTAACGTGAGAATCATCGTGTGTGTGTGTGTGTGTGTGTGTGTGTGTGTGTGTGTGTGTGTGTGTGTGTGTGTGTTAGAGCTCACGAGAACGCTTATAAGGTTGGACACAAAGAGAGGTAACAAGAAAACTATTCCCAAATTGTATTAAAAATGTGGAGCTAATTGGCAAGTCTAGGAGAAGGAGGAGGAGGAGGAGGAGGAGGAGGAGGAGGAGGAGGAGGAGGAGGAGGAGGAGGAGGAGGAGGAGGAGGAGGAGGAGGAGGAGGAGGAGGAGGAGGAGGAGGAGAGGAGGAGAAGGAGGAAGAGGAGGAGGAGGAGGAGGAGGAGGAGGAGGAGGAGGAGGAGGAGGAGGAGGAGGAGGAGGAGGAGGAGGAGAGAGGAGAAAGAAGGATGATAAGGGAGAAGAAAAGGAAGAAGAGGAAGAGGAGGAAGAGGAAAAGAAAGAGGAGGAGGAGGAGGAGGGAAAGGAAGAGGAGGAGGAGGCGGAGGAGGAGGAGGAGGAGGAGGAGGAGGAGGAGGAGGAAAGGTGAGGCTAAGTGCGTTATGGAGGCAGGTAGTGAGGCGAGAGGAGAGGCGGTGATGAAGAGAGGATCGGCAAGTGTGAAAGATAACGATGGCCAGCTAAAAAGCCAGTCTGGAGAGAAAGAGAGAGAGAGAGAGAGAGAGAGAGAGAGAGAGAGAGAGAGAGAGAGAGAGAGAGGAATCACCTGTGGGCCTGGCTGTTACCCGCGCCCTTTACCTAGGTGTAAGAGCAAGGTGATGTCTGAGTTTGTGGGGCACCGCTCTACCTGTGTGTTGCTATATACCCTCTTTAATAGACTCCCATCCACCCCTTGCGGTAATCCTGCTTATTAATAGAACGGCTTGTATCGTTTGTGCAAGTAAGCCTGTGAGTTTTAATTTTTCTGTGTGTGTGTTTCCTTGTAAAGTAATTTTATCGCTTGTTTTTATATTATATTCTAAAGTGGATCTAATTTGAATTAATCTGTCTGTATGGGAATGGTTAATCTTTTTCTTCTTTTGGTCCTTATTTCATACTGAACTGAAAATGTTTTTTTTTCTATTTATATCGCGTGATTTTTATTTCATTGTTTTTAGTGGTGCGTTTTCTCTGTGCATCAGCTCAGGTGTGGGCGTATGGACGACAGACGCCAGACTCACATGCGCTCTATTAGTAATTTACCTGCGGCTTTTTTTATTTTTAGAACGGTGAAGTTTTTTTTTTTATTTTGTGTGTGTGTGTGTGTGTGTGTGTGTGTGTGTGTGTGTGTGTGTGTGTGTGTGTGTGTGTGTGTGTGTGCGTGCGTGTGCTTATAAGTGAGTGAGTGGGTAGGTGCGTTGTTGGAAAGAGAGATGGGTAGGTGTGTGTTCATTATCTCCGTGTGCGCGTGCCGTGGTTGGTGGCGTGGTCGTGCCCTCCCACCCCATCACACACAGTCTCCTGCCTCCCCAGCACACCATTCTCTCCGTTAACCGCCGCCAGAGATGCAGTGATAGGTCGCCTCTTGCTGCCTTGCCTCGTTTCCCCTCGCTTCCCTCTGCTTCCCTGCTTCGCCATTTACCTCTGCCTCACATTCGGCGCCTCACTCCTCACCATTATGTCTAACACTCTCCGCTAGAACTTCAGGGATACTAAAGGTCTGCCGCTTATCACCGTAGTGTTTCACGTATTACTATCGATGAAGTTACGTAGAGAACAAAGATAATAATGTTTCAATTTATGTTACGCAAAATGGTGTATAATGCCGTGTTTTGTTAGTGAAAATATGCAGGTGGTTGTGTTTCTTCTGTGATTCTTTTACGTTGCTTTTGAATACTTAGATGAATTCATACAGAAACTTGCAACATCATAGGGTTGATAGTTTCGTCTCTCAGTCAATCATTCAGCAGTTGCATAATAATTAATCGTACCCTGCCAAGGTGATTTCATCAATGATTAGCAGTTTCACGTCACTTCAAAGCTTCTGATCAAATTTGATCTTTATTTTGATTGTTATTATTATTATTATTGTTATTATCATTGTTATTATTATTATTATTATTATTATTATTATTATTATTATTATTATTATTATTATTATTATTATTATTATTATTATTATTATTATTATTATTATTATTATTATTATTATTATTATTATTATTATTATTATTATTATTATTATTATTATTATTATTATTATTATTATTATTATTATTATTATTATTATTATTATTATTATTATTATTATTATTATTATTATTATTATTATTATTATTATTATTATTATTATTATTATTATTATTATTATTATTATTATTATTATTATTATCATTATTATTATTATTATATTATTATTATTATTATTATTATTATTATTATTATTATTATTATTATTATTATTATTATTATTTGTTGTTTTGTTATTGTTATTATTATCATTATTATCCTTTTTACCATTATTATTATTTTTATTGTCATTATTATTATTATTGTTGTTATTGTTATTAATCTTTATCATTATCAGTAATAGCAGTAGTATTAGTACTTGGCAGATAATGATTTTTTCCCAGTTTGGCTTTAGTGTGCAGCAAATCCTCTCATTAATAAGTGTGGAGTACGCGGCGTGCCCTCATCGGCGCTGCTGTATGGCCCTAATGAAGCTACTGTTCGCTGATAATGGCACTGAATTTATAATTTACATTAATTACAAGTCCACCAAAGCTCCTGTTATATATATTTTTACCGACCTTTATTTATGTTTTTTATTTATTTTTTTTTTTTGTAGTTATGGAGGCAAATTTTATAGGTGTGCATTGCGTACGGGATTTGTTTTACGTAAGCCTTACAATGTGAAGTTATTAATTAAAAATAAGAGAAAAGCATAGGGATAAAATAGTATAATAAGGAAATATGGAAATAAATGACACACACACACACACACACACACACACACACACACACACACACACACACACACACACACACACACACACACACACACACACACACACACACACACACACACACACACACACACACACACACACATCATCACCAACACCACCACACACTACACACACTATTAAACATGATATATAAACAAATGCTTTCATTCACGAGTGCATATTTCTAATTAAGTGTTCATTTGTATATTTCATTGTATGTTAACATGTTCCGGCTGTCGTGCAACTGTGTGGCTGCTGCGTGGGCTGTCTGTAGGCGGGGTGAGGGAGTGAGGGATGTGAGTGGGTGTGCTGGGTTGAGGTGGGAGTGCTAGGCGGTGCTCTAGTCTTGGCACGAAGCCGCAATGGACTCGATACTGCAAGGGACAAGTTGAATGTGATTTTAAATGGCTCAGTGAGTGTTATTTTTTAGTCGTGGCGAGCGAGAATTGAACTGTTGGGTACGAATCTCCAGGCCATGATTATACGAACATTGCCACTGGTCTCTCTCTGTGTGTGTGTGTGTGTGTGTGTGTGTGTGTGTGTGTGTGTGTGTGTGTGTGTGTGTGTGTGTGTGTGTGTGTGTGTATGTGTGTGTGTGTGCGAACTCTTACGTACGTGCGTCGAATTGATAACATTTCATGAAATTTGTAAGAGAAAAAACTACATTTCAAACATTTCTAAGTTGGTTTACGTGCAATGATCACAGATGCACACACACACACACACACACACACACACACACACACACACACACACACACACACACACACACACGGTACATACACGGCCCGGTAGCTCAGTGGTTAGAGCGCTGGCTTCACAAGGCAGATGACCGGGGTTCGATTCCCCGGCCAGGTGGAGATATTTAGGTGTGTCTCCTTTCACGTGTAGCCCCTGTTCACCTAGCAGTGAGTAGGTACGGGATGTAGATCGAGGAGTTGTGACCTTGTTGTCCCGGTGTGTGGTGTGTGCCTGGTCTCAGACCTATCCGAAGATCGGAAACAATGAGCTCTGAGCTCGTTCCGTAGGGTAACGTCTGGCTGTCTCGTCAGAGACTGCAGCAGATCAAACAGTGAATTACACACACACACACACACACAGCTCACCACCACAACTTTTTTGTACTCTTTGAACTTTTAGAGCACCACCACCACCACCATCACCACAACCACCACCACCACCACCACCACCACCACTACTCTCTTTACGAGCTCAAAGAAAAGGAGGCAGGGCAACGCCAGGCAAAGAGGAGGGAACAGAAGGGAAGGGATGGAGGAGGCCAAGACAAGGGTGGTACATATTCCTCAACGGTCTTGGACTTTTCTAAGCCATTACCTTGTCTGTTTGTTATGCTGCCAGGAAAGCAAACCATCAGTGGCTGCCTGGTGCTTGAGAGAGGACGTAGCGGCCACAAGTCCTCAGATTTATCACGTATGCCAGTAGGGGGAACGTGAGGGAGTCATGGCGTAAAGGAAGTCTTGGGAGAGGAGAGGACGGTGAGGGCACAGTGAGAGGAGAACTATAGGAGTGATGTGAGAGAAACTTTGCGAGAGAGGAGCAGTGGAGAGGGCAGGTGAGACGAACTTTGTTGTGAAGGAGAGGAGCAGGTTAAGGAGAAATTGGGCAGGTGAGGATGGCTGAGGGGAAAATGAATTGAATCTACGAGAGAGAGAAGGGATGCGGAATAGGAGTAGTAGCAGGAGCAACAGGGCAGGAGGAAGAGGAGGCAGAGGAGGGCGTTAGGGTATAGTGAGGAGTAGTATGAGGGAAGGGAAAGGCACAGGCAGGACAGGTAGAGAAATAAATAACGCTCAGGTAGTCGCGGAGTTATGCAGCTAATAGGGGAGAGGATGAGTGGACAGACAGACAGATGGCCTGTTGTTTTTTATTGGTGTTGCTCCCCTCCTCTCATGAATACCTCTCTCTCTCTCTCTCTCTCTCTCTCTCTCTCTCTCTCTCTCTCTCTCTCTCTCTCTCTCTCTCTCTCTCTCTCTCTCTCTCTCTCTCTCTCTTCTCTCTCTCTCTCTTTGCCTCTCCAAAGTGCTGCTCTTCCTCCTCTCTCCTTCCCGGATCACCTTTCTTAGTCCCTCCACTCAAGCTTCCTACTCCTCTCCTCCCTTCTTCTCTTATCTTTTCCCTCTTATCTCTCCTCTTCTCTCCTTCCTTCTTATATTTTTCGCTTTTCTGTTTGAGTCCTTCTCCTTTTGTCTATCATTTCTTTTACTCTGCCTTCCTCTCTCTCTCTCTCTCTCTCTCTCTCTCTCTCTCTCTCTCTCTCTCTCTCTCTCTCTCTCTCTCTCTCTCTCTCCTGTTAAGTTTCTTTTTCTCAGCTTCCTTCCTTCCCTCTTACATCTCTTCGTCCCTCTCTTGTCGCAGTGTAAAATTTTTCCCCTCTTTCCTCTTTTATTTTGGATTTCCTGCATGTCTACTCACTATTTTCTTTCTAATCTTTTCCTCTTCCTATTCCCCTCCTCTTCCTCCTCCTCGCCCATCTCTTCCTTTTCTTTTCTTTCTTCCTCTTTATCTTTACCTCTTCGTTAATTCCCACTTCATGAATATTTTTCCACCTTATTTTTCTTTTCTTTTTTTTCAGTTTTTCATCATATTCATTAATTTATTTTTTATCTAATGCACTTCAGAAGAGGGATGTTTTTGGGGGTTTGCACTAGGGAGAGGGTAGAGAGAGAGAGAGAGAGAGAGAGAGAGAGAGAGAGAGAGAGAGAGAGAGAGAGAGAGAGAGAGAGAGAGAGACATCATACATGAAAGTAATGGGTTTTAATAAGTGGAAATGAAGGATGAACGACATAGGGTTTCATATTTTTTTTTACATATATCATAGGAAGGAAGATCTTTTGGTTATGATATGTTGTTTTTTGTTCTCTCTCTCTCTCTCTCTCTCTCTCTCTCTCTCTCTCTCTCTCTCTCTCTCTCTCTCTCTCTCTCTCTCTCTCTCTCTCTCTCTCTCTCTCTCTCTCTCTCTTTGATTTAGAGCATATGCTAATAGCCTCTTCATTCCACAGCTCCTTTCACATTTCCTTGAATTTCATTTCCCTTTCATCTCCAGCGGTGCTCCCTCATTCCAGCCTTCCCCGTATTTCTAACTTTTATCTGACGTTGACTCCCTCTTTGCACGTTTCAATTATTCCGCATTCGTATTTTTCTTTCTTTTCTCCCTCTCACATTAAACCATTATAATAATTAGTGAGTCTCGTTTTTTTTTTGTAATAGAAATTTATATATACTAAAGTTTTGTGTAATTGCATAATGACATTTCCCTCTTTAAGCTAGCTGCCTTTTCGTCTCTCTCTCTCTCTCTCTCTCTCTCTCTCTCTCTCCCTTTTTTCATTTTTTTTGTCATTTCACGTTATCCACTTGCATTTCCTCCTCCTTCCATTATATTTCCTCATTCCCTCCTACGCTGTTTTAATTTTTTGCCCCTCGCTGCTTCCATCCTTCCTTTCTTCCTTCCTTCCTTCCTTCCTACCCTTCCTTCCCTTCTTCGCCTGTTTTCTTCTTGGGGCCCGGGATGAGTCATCTTGACGAGAAAAATGGCAAAACACAAGTCTTGCATCGAGGGCTGTGAGGGATGGCGCATATTTTTCTCGCCTGCGGCCCGGAGCAAGAAAGGAAGGCAAGGAAGGAGGGAGGGACGAGGAAGAGGAAGAGTAAGAGAGAGAGGAGAAAGGAAGGGAAGACTGAGGAAGGGCGGGAAGCAGCGTAGGAAGTGATAAATAATAAAAATAAGGAGAGCATCGGGCACTTTGATCAGAGACTCTGGGCGCTGTAAAGTGAAAAAGAAACGGGGACAAAAATGTGGTGCAGCTATGAATGACTGGTAATTGATGGCTGAAAAGTATGAGAGGAGGTGAGGGGCTGCGCGGAGGGCACGCCACCGAGGGGGAGGAAAGGAGGCACTCAGGTTAGAGAGAACCACTTGGCACGTGTCTGAAGCTGGTGGCAAGGGAGGACAGAACCTGGAATATTGAGAGAAAATGTATATAAAAAGTTACTGGAACTACTAGAAAAATAGCAATACAACTGACTATAAGTAAGAAAACAGTACCAAACATAAGTGAAGAGAAATTTGCCCAAATCGTGAGAAAAAAAAAGAAATAAAAGGGAAGCAACACGAGGGAAAAATTAAGAGAGAGAGAGAGAGAGAGAGAGAGAGAGAGAGAGAGAGAGAGAGAGAGAGAGAGAGAGAGCATGCAGGAGATTCGAAGACGGAGGGAAGGAGGAAAGGTAAAAGGGGGGAGAGGGTAGAACGAAGTTATGTAACGCAAGGGAAAAATGTGAGAGTGATGAGAGTTCATGTTACGGAGTGAGAGTGAGGAAAGGCCGAGGGAGAGGATATATGGCGGCGTGGTGAGGAAGGAGTGTGGTGTACGCAGTGTGGTGGTGGTGGTGGTGGTGGTAACCGTAGGGAGGGGGTGAGAAGTAAGGCTTTGTGTAGGATTGTACCGTCGCCTTATTTGCTTTAGATTGAAATGCAAAACAGATAAATAGATAAAAAGAATTGTGTAATATCTAAAGAAAAGAAAGTGGATGCATTATATAAAGTCCCACGAGTGTTTTCCATATCGTGAGAGAGAGAGAGAGAGAGAGAGAGAGAGAGAGAGAGAGAGAGAGAGAGAGAGAGAGAGAGAGAGAGAGAGGCATAGACATAATTTACCCACACCGAACACTTTTTAATCAAACTACAAATACCAACTCATTACTTTTAATACACGAATACATCACCAGACGCACGGACGCCTCAGATAATTACTTTCCAGAATTCTGCCAACGTTACGTGTCAACACAGTATCACAGGACACGTAAATAACTCAGGACTCATAAGAAAGGAGGACCGTAGTGCGTATTTTAACGGAGGAGATGGTGCTGATATGAATGAATAATAGTGAGAGAGAGAGAGAGAGAGAGAGAGAGAGAGAGAGAGAGAGAGAGAGAGAGAGAGAGAGAGAGAGAGAGAGAGAGAGAGAGAGAGAGAGAGAGAGAGAGAGAGAGGAGAGAGAGGTGTGAGCAAGATACGAGTAAAGAAGGTAGAAAGACAGAGAGAGAAAGAGTGCATAGAATTTTTGACATTCCCTGGCATGAAATATTTACACCAGTATCGGAATGCACAAAGGTTCGTCTGTTTGTTCATTCCCTAAGATCCCGGTGAATGGCATTACTAAGTTTGAAGGGCATTTGTCTGGGTGATAGGTGGAAGATGGTGTTAGAGTGCTTATGATAGCGTCTGTTGTGTTTTGTGGGGGTGTGGTATGCTGTGGGAACTGTATATTTAGTTAACTAGTTATATTTATCTAGTTGTGCATTACAGGGTTCGATCGGGACTTATCTAGTGATATCTTTCCATATGTAATTTCATCCAATTTTTTTCCTTAAATTTATGCTCACTTTCTGCTATTATAATTTCCTCACTCAAGACGTTCCAGATGTTCACCGGCCTATGTGGAAAACTAAACTTTTTAAAGTGTGTGTGTGTGTGTGTGTGTGTGTGTGTGTGTGTGTGTGTGTGTGTGTGTGTGTGTGTGTGTGTGTGTGTGTGTGTGTGTGTGTGTGTGAACTGATTGGTGGTCTTGGAGAGCACCACTGAAAGGTGAAGTGGACAGGAGAAGGCCGGCGGGAAGGGCAAAGTGATGGGAGGTGCGGGAGTGAGGGATAGAGGAAGGCGAAGATTGATGCAGGGAAGGGGGCGAGGAGAGAGGGGCTGGGTTATATAGAAATGTCACTTTTTGAACGGAAGGAACAGGGACGGGAAATGTAGAGGATGAATCACTCTTAACTGTGAGTGGCCTGCCCAGTGTACACCACTCTCCATGATTCTGTTTTCCTGCCGGGGCTGAAGACAGGCAAATAATTGAGTTTGAAAAGAACGAGTGAGAACTGTTTACTTGAAGGCTGAGGCGTTCTGGGGTTAACTGAGCTATAATCAAGTCATGTCACTTAGTAAGGCGGGTAATACAGATGCTTTAAATGTCTGATAGTGAGGAGAGGCTAACTTGGATATGTAAACTATGAATTGGTTGAGTTATATGGAAAACTTGTTAATTTCTCTTTGTTTCTATTATCATCTCCTTATTTCCTGTAATCATTCTTTTATTATACCAATTTTATTTTCATGACACTTGAAAAAAAATGGTATATATGTTTAGAAGTTATATGAGTCTCATCAAGCAAATTTTACGTAAGAAAAACAGAAAATCGGTAAGGTTGTTTTGCTTCCATGCTCATTGTACCTTCCACCAGTCCTCCTCCTCCTTCTCCTTCTCCTTCTCCTCCTCCTCCTCCTCCTCCTCCTCCTTCTTCTCCTTCTTCTCCTTCTCTTCCTCCTCCTCCTTTGCCACCTTAAGCCACGTCCTGCAGTGTCTCCTGGCAAAAACTGTCCCACCTCCCCTCCTCCTTATCCCTCCCCATCCCTTCACGCCTCTGCTTGCCCTCCTTGTTTGCCGCTGTCTACCACCTCCCCACCTTCCACCCGTGAGCTGATGGGTGTATCTCACTCCCCGTAGTTCTCCCTAAAGTCCACCTTGGCCATTACTTCCTATTTAGGGAGATAAGTTTAGCCTCACGCAAACATCTTAATCGGTCTGCATAGACTTAAGCTCTTCCTCCTCCTTTCCCTCTCTCCCTCCGTCCCTCCCTCTCTCCCTCCGCCCTTCCCTCTCTCCTTTTCCTTCTCCACCCTGAGGCTCTTGTTATTTTCCGCCTTTTTCCTTTTCTTTCTCTTTCTTTCCTCCCTGCCGCCATTCCGGTCCTTACCTCCCTTGGCGAACCATTGATTTCCACCTCCTAGAAGAACGCGCACTTTCTTTTTGCCTGTGGGAGTTTTTATTTCCTTTAATCTTGAGGGATAATTACATACTCCACGAACCATTTTCCTCTCCGCAGGCTCTCGTACCCCAGGAAGTGTGTACTGCACCGCATGTATATAATATGTATGTGTGTACCCTTCGCTTTTCCCTCCTCCTCCCTGAAGTCAGACGCTCTCAGGCGTGGCGTCATGCAAGCTTCATGCAAGCTTCAATGCACCGCCTTGTGACGCCGTGTTCTATTAGACTGTGCCGCTATTGTCAGTGAGTGGAAGGTGGGAGGTGGAAGTGCTAGTAATGGAGTGAGTGGTTGTACAGGAAATGGAAGATGAGTTAAGATATTCTAAACTCCTTTAGATGAAGAAATTCTATGATTATCATTATATAATGAATAGATAAACAGACTAGATAGAGATAAAAAAATATGCAGAACAACATAGTGTCACGAAATTTAAAGTTAATGAAAAGTCAAAAGAATAAATTAATAAATGATAAAACCTAAATGTAAACTATCAGAGCACTGCTTATCAAAATTGTGTCGTTGAAATAAAGCAACTCCAAGCAACAAATAAAGAGAAAAGACACAGGCAGACAAACAGCCATGCAGGCAGGCAGACAGACAAATGGACTAAACAGACAGACCGGTACGAGAGAAAGCATTGCTTTACGTGTATCTGGAATATGAACGATAATAATTTCCCCGCACTTGTCTCTGTGGAGGCTTATTACACAATGCTGAACATAACTGGATGCATATATTCATCTTACTCATTTTGCATTGAATGTTAGTATTGTTCGCTTCTGGAATTATTTTGAATGTGCTTGTGTTTCGGTGAAAAGAGAGAGAGAGAGAGAGAGAGAGAGAGAGAGAGAGAGAGAGAGAGAGAGAGAGAGAGAGAGAGAGAGAGAGAGAGAGAGAGAGAGAGAGAGAGAGAGAGAGAGAGAGAGAGAGAGAGAGAGAGAGAGAGAGAGAGAGAGAGAGAGAGAGAGAGAGAGAGAGAGAGAGAGAGAGAGAGAGAGAGAGAGAGAGAGAGAGAGAGAGAGAGAGAGAGAGAGAGAGAGAGAGAGAGAGAGAGAGAGAGAGAGAGAGAGAGAGAGAGAGAGAGAGAGAGAGAGAGGATAACTTTCACTTGTTTTACACCTTTGTTCATCCTCTTATTTTGCCTCAAGTGTCAGGCAGCGTTCGGCTTCACGAGAAGTTGTTGCTACGTCCCGTGAATTGTGAAGCCTGTGTGACGCCGTGGAGGGATGTCTGGGTGGTGGTAACGTTCTGTGGGATAGCGGAGGTCACTCTTCCATTGTATTAGTGTCTCTAATTGTTATGATGAACAGTGTGTGTGTTTGTGTGTGTGTGTTTCACTGTTTGATCTGCTGCAGTCTCTGACGAGACAGCCAGACGTTACCCTACGGAACGAGCTCAGAGCTCATTATTTCCGATCTTCGGATAGGCCTGAGACCAGGCACACACCAAACACCGGGACAACAAAATCACAACTCCTCGATTTACATCTCGTACCTACTCACTGCTAGGTGAACAGGGGCTACACGTGAAAGGAGACACACCCAAATATCTCCACCCGGCCGGGGAATCGAACCCCGGTCCTCTGGCTTGTGAAGCCAGCGCTCTATCCACTGAGCTACCGGGCTGTGTGTGTGTGTGTGTGTGTGTGTGTGTGTGTGTGTGTGTGTGTGTGTGTGTTTAATTCCGTTGAAGTTTTAAAAAAATTCTTAACTGAAATAACCTCGATATGCATTCTTTATTACTTTGGTGCTGTTGTCTATAGAATCTTTTTTTTTTTCTGAACAAAAGCCTCCATCACTAACCGATGATTATATATTAACAATATGTATTATGACGCTACTTTCACAACCAGTCACTTGGTTTTGCTGAGGGAAAAATTTTTACGTAATTTAATCTTGTCGTGATTGGAGTGACTGAGTGTTAGCGAGGCGAAGGAGGCGTGAGGGGCGGAAGAATGGAGTGTTTGCCGACAACATCGTTTGTGTGTGTGTGTGTGTGTGTGTGTGTGTGTGTGTGTGTGTGTGTGTGTGTGTGTGTGTGTGTGTGTGTGTGTGTGTGTGTGTGTGTGTGTGTGTGTGTGTGTATGTTTCACTGTTTGATCTGCTGCAGTCTCTGACGAGACAGCCAGACGTTACCCTACGGAACGAGCTCAGAGCTCATTATTTCCGATCTTCGGATAGGCCTGAGACCAGGCACACACCACACACCGGGACAACAAAATCACAACTCCTCGATTTACATCCCGTACCTTCTCACTGCTAGGTGAACAGGGGCTACACGTGAAAGGAGACACACCCAAATATCTCCATCCGGCCGGGGAATCGAACCCCGGTCCTCTGGCTGTGTGTGCCAGTGTGTGTGTGTGTGTGTGTGTGTGTGTGTGTGTGTGTGTGTGTGTGTGTGTGTGTGTGTGTGTGTGTGTGTGTGTGTGTGTGTGTGTGAGTATGTGTGTGTGTGTGCGTGCGCGTATGCTACTAGTGTACAAGAACAAATATGGTGAAAAATGTTTTAGATATTTCGTTATTTTTTTTTTATGTATGGATGTGATTATTACAAGGATCATGATCCTTTATTATAATTCATCCTAATGGGAAAGCCTAATAATTATGTTTTTGTGTTTCAGGCCCAGCTGTGGGATCTCAGCGTGTGTGGCTCTTGCTGCTGTGTCGTGTTGGTGGTACATTTCTTGGAACGGGTGGCTTATGTCTCACATGGCGTAATCCCTCTGCAAAAATGAAAGAACTCGAGCTTCGAAACCCTAACTCGACTTCTTGTCTGAATCACAATACGGTCAGCGTCGCCGCACGCCGCCAGAGGGCTAGGCGTTGCCGAGCGCTCCCCATGAAGGGCGTGGCAGTTATGATGGTGGTTGTGGTCGGCCTCGTGCTGCCTGCCGACTCGCAATCTGCCTCTGAGGTGGACGCGACGCGAGAGACGAGTCACCACCACAAGCGAGATCATCGTCACGGCGACCTGCAAGATCTCCCTCAAACCCGCATCGAATCGAACGTCAGGCCCATCTCCAGCCAGACGCTGCAGTGGAGAAGTGAGCGGAAGAAGCCGTACAGCGGGCCGTACCTCAGCTCCAAGTGGAATGATCCAGTCAGGGCCACTCATAACTCTTTCCCAAAGGGCGTAAAGACTGGCCCCGAGCGTGTGTCCTCGGTCCAGAAAGAGGACCTCGCGGAAAGGCAAAAGCGAACTGAAGCTGAAAAATCATCCTCGTCCAGCTGGCAAGGGAGCAACCACCTGCGCCTGAAGGATGGTGGGTACGAGGGGCTGGTGGTGGAGGTGAGCCCCGGCGTGGAACAGACGGACTGCAAGCCCATCATCGACGGCATACAGGTGAGTACCCGGCATTTTCCCTCGTCATTACGATATTTGAGTATCGCAGGTAGGCCACTGTGACGTCTGGTCCACTTTTCTGCAGCTTTCATTGTCATAATAGTGCATTGAAGCTTTCTTATTCTCAGATTTTGTGATTCTCTTCCCAACGGCATCCCTGGAGCGTAAACTACTCTAATTTGGTGCCTTAAAATCATATCAATCAAAGTCTTAACAAAACGCAGCAGAATGAAGTGGAGAACTTGGGTAATTAATTATCCCAACCACTTCTGGGAAAAGCCATTTTCTTAATTAAATAGACAACTTAATGAACCCTGAGAAGTAGGTTGCACATAAAGTTTTATCCCCATAAGTTTTATCTTAAGAATGGAATAAGTGACGCCTCCGCACCCCCGATGCAGCGGGACGACGCCGTGCCTTGTTAAGCGCGGCAATCAGGGAGCATGGATCGCGGCTGAAGCCGAAATGATTATTCTAAATGCCATTTAGTGTAGACAATAGGTGTTCCTCGCAGGTTTATTGACAAAATCCAGCGAGCCTGACTGTCACCTAAAAAAAACAACTAAAGAATTTTTCATTTTTTGATATAATTTTGTGCGCCACCTTGGTTACCTCTAGGGTGTGGGCAACCTCTCCGAAGCAACACGGGAGTTCTGGTATCGTGTTGCCAGCCCCATGGCATCAGTGTGGCTCTCCATTATTCGCTGCGCTCAGAGAATTATTGATTTTACAAGAGAATAAGTGAAAAGGTAAATTGATATAGTTTTTAGCTTTGCTTCAAGGAAGAAAAATACACACACACACACACACACACACACACACACACACACACACACACACACACACACACACACACAAGGAGGGCCCAACAGCCAAATCTTTACTTCTCCCGCTAGATATGTATGCGATGCTTTCATAACAATGTCGGAAGAGCAGCTTGTCTATTGTGGCGAAATTAGGCATACGAAAACAAAGCACACGCTTTAATCTTTTATTTATCTATTTATTTATTTATTTTTTTTACAGCAGCAGAGACCTGGCAGTAGAAAAGCCACTCCGGGGGCAGCGGGACGGCAAGAATGGTACCACCGAACCCTCCATACACTCATCCACACACTTCTGCGGCACTCGTATACTGACACTGACATTCACACTGGCACTCCATGGTTAGACACACACACACACACACACACACACACACACACACACACACACACACACACACACACACACACACACGACCGTGCAGGGTGAGGAAAGGATCGCGCGGCACACGACTTTAGTTATAGGTGTGTTGAAATCGTTAGAAGAGAAGTACTCCAAAATGACCGCCATGAGTGAGTTGCCCTCCTGTAAATGACTTTGCGTTTGTCAGTGATTTTAAATACGTATCGGTTGAAATATTTTTTTTATATACACTCGTAAGTAAAAATAATAAAAAAAAAGAAAAATCCTTGTGAATATGTGAATGTCTGTGCGGGCAGGTACGCAGCGCGCGGCTTGCGGTGGTGTTTCTAAGGTCTTTTGTCGGATTTTACATTCATTGAATCGCCATCGTGCGCGCTCACCCAAGTCTTAAAGAAATGTTTTAGGAAGATCTCCGAGCCATTAATCTCAGAAGGCACCTAATTAAGTAAGTTTTCTCTTGGGGGCTTTAATAAATCCACTGTCTCCTGTGGGGCAAAGGTTTATCTCTGGGTACACCTCTTGCCCGACACGGTTTCCCGCATTTCCAGCGGCGGGGTGATATAGAGACAGGTGGGAATGACGAGGAAAAATTAGAGAGGTGTAAAATGTTAAGTTTTTTTCTAATTTATAGGATGAATATTTAACGGGGCAAGATGTTATTGATGTTAATTTTATCTTTAAGCGAGAATAGTGACGCTGATCGTCCGCCGCTGCGTTTGCCGTTCGTTTTCCGGCGCTAGCTCCGTCTCTTTGTTCATGCATGGGCTACATTCCCTTTTCTCACCCTTTCTTTCCACGACCACGTCCAAGGAAGGGAAATTTTAATAGGAAACATAAAGGATCTTCTAGACATTAAAACTTCCGCTAATACCTAAAAAGTTGTAATGGCCGGCCCGTCTCCCATCGCTCCTCGGCCGCCAACTAATTCAACTCAGTAAAAAAGCTCTAAATCCCAAGCACCCGCAGGTTAATTAATGTGCCACATTAGCATACTTAGCACTGAAAAATGAGTGTTGAAGCGACTCCTCTAATAAAGTTTGTCAACTCTTCAGCGGCCTCACCCCGGAAGGGGATAGGTAAATTTCCTCACCTGCTGCTCCTTTTAAAGATGAGGGGGAAGGAGAGTGAGGTGGGGGGGATTGTGGTAGGAAGGGTTCAGATCAGACCCTGTCATGGACTGGTCAAGGGTGTTTTATTGGGAATCCAGCCATATTCCAAGCACGAACCGAAATAATGCGAGGAAGTTTAAGAATAATAAGTTAAAAGAATCTCAAGAAAAGAAGGACTATCATGCTTAAAGTGAATATCTAGGCGAGTAGATTTCTTTTGTCTGTAATAACCATGTTAAAAGTTCCATTATAGAGTTGGTTAAGTGTATGTACATGTTCTTCATTACGAACACTTTTATCTGTTCAGTAGCAGATGTTCAATGAAGACGGAGGTGTGCTACTTCCCGAATTTTGTGTTCAAATTGTGTTATAAAATATCCCAAATGTCCCATTCATTAAACAGATTCTATTCCTGCTCACACCAGTCCCCTTCCACGCCTCCCGCCGTCCCTCCTTCCCTCAAGCAGACTTCATGCAATTCATCTCTCACCCGCGTGAAAAGATATAGCACATATATTAGAGTTTCCACTTTGGCAAATTACTCCCACCCGGAGGGAAAATTACAAAATGTAATTTAAGGAGACCTTTCGCTTTTGCTGCGCAGAAACTAACTGATAATACTGTCCAATATTCTATATTACAATACAAAGCGAACGCGGCATTAAACTTACATAATAGAGTAAGGAGAACGGAGAACGGTAGAGGCGAACTACGGAATAATTATTTGTGAGGAAGTCCTATTCAAGGCTTCTTCCTCCTCTATTCCCCATGTTCATGAATAAGAGTGGAAAGGGAGAAACTAAAGGGTCGATAGTGTTGCTTTAGTATGAGACCAAGAAATTTGAATTTTGTTAACAACTCAACTGAGTGGGAAAGAAAAGATTAATTAATATTAAACACACATTAACCACCAACTATTTTTTTTCTTTTTGCCATGACAAGTCAGTCTTTTCTGTGTCGCAGAAACGTGCCCCGCCAGCCAAAGAAACTGAATGAGCAGGAAGAATGAGAGCGTTAAATTAAGAAATTGGGAACTTTTCAAGGTCAGTGGGGAGGAAAGAAAGGCTCCTCTTTACAGATGACGAACTGGACCCGGTGCCCCAGTACTACTTCCCCTCCTCTAAAGAAGAAGAGAGAGAGAGAGAGAGAGAGAGAGAGAGAGAGAGAGAGAGAGAGAGAGAGAGAGAGAGAGAGAGAGAGAGAGAGAGAGAGAGAGGTGGCGATATCCAGATGCATCGCTAAAAAGAAAAAAAAAATAGTTTGCCGAGGCTGGCGCCCGATAAGGATGAATGAAAGTGGAAACACCTGAGGTGCTTGTGTCCCGGAGTAGTAGTTTTGACCTGGGAGTGGCTCCGTCCTGATCTGGCTATGTCCCGGGCAGGGTGGTGAGCTGATGAACTGATGAGCTAGTGGGCTAGCGGGGTATGTGGGTGGCTGGCTGGGTGTGTGAGTGGGTGGCTGGCTCACTGTGTCCCGTGGTGGCTGGCGGGCGTTGGTGGCAGTGGTAGTGTCGTGTTATTTATGGGCAGCCGAGGTACAAGGCTTCCACGGTGGTTTATGGGGCGATAAATTGATTCTCTGCACAAGCGCGGCTGGAGGGAGTCAAGAGCCAATTTTGAGAAGGTGTGTTTTTGGAGTGTAAAAGCAAGGCGTGCTTAGAGAAGAGAGAAAAAAGGATCGAGTGAAGGTGAGGATGTTTTCCGTCCTTCTTTTTATTATGCAAGAAAGGTTGAGAGTTGGAAGGAAAGTTTATCTGTCCTTTTTTTTCCATTATCATCGCTCTCTCTCTCTCTCTCTCTCTCTCTCTCTCTCTCTCTCTCTCTCTCTCTCTCTCTCTTGTATTTTGTTCTGTATTTCTAATTCTTTAGTGGTGGTGGTGGTGGTGGTGGTGGTGGTGGTGGTGGTGGTGAGGGTATTAGTAGTGGTAATAATGATGATGAAATTCTTAAATTATTTTTTAAAGAAAATTTGCGTTTTTACTGTACATATTTTTCTCTAATTTTTTATTCTTAATTTTTTTGGCTTGTGTGTGTTGCTTTCTGACATTTCTCCACCAGCTGCATTGCATAAGCTTTTTATATAAGCTTTTCACTATTAATTTTCATAATGTAGGCAATTATTTAGATTTCAGGATATAATTCGAAAGATAAGCACAAGAGAACGCAACTTTGGCTCACACACACACACACACACACACACACACACACACACACACACACACACACACACACACACACACACACACACACACACACACACACACACACACACACACACACCTGTCTTCACTTCCATCACTACAGACATTTTAACCATCACCAAAATCTGTTTCTGTTAGTTCGCATCTACTTTTCACTTTTGCATGACTCTTCTTGCCCTGATCCTTTCATCTACTTTTATTCTGGTGCTTTCTGGTACAATACGATATACTAAACTCTCTCTCTCTCTCTCTCTCTCTCTCTCTCTGTTCACCCTTGCATCGTACCTCCTCCGTGCTGCACCCTTTCTCCTTTATATACCTGTTTCATTCCCTATAACTTTTACTCACCCATCACCTTGCCGGACCCCCCTTCATCACTGTTCCCTATTCACCCTGTCGCAGCTCCATATCTCGCCTCCCATCACGCCAGCACACTCGCCCCTCAGCCTGGTAGTAATGCGTTAGATACTGCCTTGTTATGGTGCCGAGAAATGGTGCATGTCTGAGGTGTTGAAAGAAGTGAGGCGACGGATGGCGAAGATGACTCGTACAAAGAGAGAGAGAGGGAGGGAGAGGGAGAAGGAATACGCGGCCCCAGGAGATGATCGGACTCATAATGACAGTTGTATGAGTGTGCGAGGTTCTCAATCTGTCGAAGGTCTGTTTCAGTGGGCAGGAGACAATAGGGAAAATTTTTACTCACAAATAAAGGTGAGAGATCATTCCACACTACACACACACACACACACACACACACACACACACACACACACACACACACACACACACACACACACACACACACACACACACACACACACACACACACACACACACACACACACACACACACACACACACAAGAACACCATTCAAAAATAATCTTATCTCCTGTAGCTAACAATATTTTCATCTGCTACACCTAACAGACGTTATCATTGGCGGCAAGTTCTCTTCCGGATTCAAACCGTGTAAATTTTTTGAAGGCCTTCAAATAATGCCCTTCTCTAATTCGTGGTGGTGAATTTGGGGTCCTAAAACGTGTCAGGAAACGTGTCTCTATTTTTTCCTTCACGAGAGAGAGAGAGAGAGAGAGAGAGAGAGAGAGAGAGAGAGAGAGAGAGAGAGAGAGAGAGAGAGAGAGAGAGAGAGAGTCGCTATGGATTGACTGACATTGCACTATGAACGTAATTTGATTCAGTACATGGCATGGGAAAGTACACTCGTCTTTCACTCTGCCACACTCGCTCATAATATTGTGGCATCTATGAACGCTTCTCTTTCTATCCCACTGTAACACTCTGATGCCAAACTCTGTCCATTTTTATCTATCCTAATCTCTCAATCATTCCATCCACCTCCCTACACTGCCTTCCCATCCCATACCCGACTCCCTTCTGTTATATCCTCACTCCAAATCACTTTCTCCCCATCTCTTACTTCACTTTATGCTTCTCCTTTCCCCTTTCCCCATCACCTTCATCTCTACCTGCTTAGTGTTCCCCATTCCTTCCTGTTTCCCTTTCTTCCTACCGAGTCATCGAGTCACTCTAATCTTCAAGAAAAAAAAAAAAAAGAAAAGATCAGAATTCCTGATTTCATCCTTACCTTCACCAAATTCTCCGGGCCACTGATGCTTACGTAACAGATGGATAAGCCTGAGGAAGAATGGCAAAAAATAAAGGCATATCGGTCACTAGAGATTTTTTTTATTTAAATTAAAAAACAGTAACTATGAATATGTATTAGTTTCATAAGGAGTGATGGATGAAAAAAAGTGCAAGAGGTGGAAGAAGAGAAAAGAGAAGAAACAAAGGAAAGAAAGTGGCACAGTGACGCTCCCCGGTGCCGTTCCTTGCCCTAAACAGGAAAAATGTTGGGAATTGAGATAAGTCTGCCTGTTTGCCGCACTGTCTTGCCCGCCCGGCGACAGCTGTTGTTTCCCGACACAAAATGTTGTTATTGTAAAAAATGCTCTTCGTGATAAGCTTTGGTGTGTGTGTGTGTGTGTGTGTGTGTGTGTGTGTGTGTGTGTGTGTGTGTGTGTGTGTGTGTGTGTGTGTGTGTGTTTGTGTGTGTGTCTGTGTGTGTGCATATTCTAATAGTGTTTGTGAAAGAGGTCATGGAAGGAAATCGATCGCACAAGGCAGGGAGTCCGATAGAGGGAAACTTGGGGCGTGAGGGCAGGCATGGCTGTCCTGTTCCATGGAGAAGGTGGTACTTGCTGTTGTCACACATCAAAAGCCACTGTTCTGCAACGCTTCACACTGTTATTACGACTGTTTAGTGTTCATAAGAGTGTGTTTCCTGTTGATATCATAGAAACGTTGTGAATGCATCACTTGAAATCTTAACCCCTTAATACTGGAACGCTGTTTTACCATGAGTTTTGGGTATGATTAGACGATTTTATTGACATTAAGAAGGGTCTATGGAAGTCAATAGATTAATGGCCACAGTCTTCACTATTTTAATCCCCCACATATGTATCTGAAGCTGTATAAAATCGCCATATAGTAAGCAGAATGAACATGGTAAAGCGTCCTCGTACTGAAAGATCGAGTTGAAGCATCCTTAAAAACTTCACTTCACTTCACTTCATCTATATTTTTTTCTTTAAGTAATGGAGTTGTTGTGAGGAAGTGTTTCAGAATGAGGTCTCAAAAGTCACTCTATAAATGTTCCTCACTGTGAACGTTCTCCTCGTCCTCGTCTTTGTCGTCGTGTTCTTTATCTTCGCTGTCTTCCTCCTTCCTCTTCCCTGTCGGGCTTGTTGCGCCGTGGTTCAAACTAACTCAAATTGACTTCTTGGATTTATATTGGATTTAGTTTAATTTCAAACTACTTCGGTATATACAAATTGCTTATCAATTAAAACTTTCATCTCATTACCATTAACATACGAAACGATTGGTTCTTAGAGAGAGGCGGAGAGAGAGAGAGAGAGAGAGAGAGAGAGAGAGAGAGAGAGAGAGAGAGAGAGAGAGAGAGAGAGAGAGAGAGAGAGAGAGAGAAGAGGAAAAGAGAGAAGAAGAGAAGAAAGGAGAAGAGAAGAGAGAGGTAGTTTTAACTATCCCACGTCCATCACCACACCACATCAATCATTCCTTACTTCCCCCAACTCTGAGCCGCAAAACACAGAACACTACTAAACGAGCTGTAGCAACATGGGATGATCACTGTGTGAATCAAAATTAAAAGTATGACACACCAGGCAGCAGCTCTTCTTCAGGCGTGTCATGTCCTCAGCTCACCAGTTACCGCACATCCACTAAGAGACCCGATCCACCATCTAGTCCAGGGGCCTAAGAGAGCTTCTTCTGCCGCCTTCATTGCCGCGCTGTAGAAGGCAAAAGTCCTTTCGGTGTCTTACATTGGAAGTTGGAATGGCGTCATGAAATAGGCGATGCCATGCGGTAAATCCTAGGGAGTATTTCAGCGGCGAAGGGAGTTCAGTAAATCCAGCGAGGCTCTTGGTCAGAACTTTTCTCTTTGTGAACATTAGTGCCCAGGAGCGAGGCGCCGCGGGAGGGAATGTGCTTCTCTGGCCAAACTATGAGCTCACGTTTGTGTGTGTGTGTGTGTGTGTGTGTGTGTGTGTGTGTGTGTGTGATGTGTGCATGTGGGTTTTATGTTTTTTTTTTCAGCAGTATTTTGCTTTAATCATAGTGCAAACCTGGAGAGACAATTCTATGTTGTCTTTATATGATTTACCTTTTTTATATAAAGTGGAACTTTACGATTGCACACAGTGTTTTAAATGTTAATGTTGTCTTTGTTGTTGCTGTTAGTTCATACATTGATTTAAGGTGATGAGGTCGCCCTTTCGCTAATTTTCATGAGCAACAGTAAAAAACAAAAAGCTAACACAAGTTCAACCTTACAAGACTGGTACTCTGAATGCATTCCTGTGATTTAAATGTTAGAAAATTGCATCATAGCC
This sequence comes from Portunus trituberculatus, assembly GCF_017591435.1. Taxonomy (NCBI): domain Eukaryota; kingdom Metazoa; phylum Arthropoda; class Malacostraca; order Decapoda; family Portunidae; genus Portunus; species Portunus trituberculatus. Next base: position 35,616,099 of record NC_059295.1, read on the forward strand.
TCATTTATCCCTCTATTTCTCCTTCTCCTTCTCCTTCTTATCTACCTCCTCTTCCTCCTCCTTCTCTTCCTTCTCCTCTTCCTCCTTCTCCTCCTCCTCCTCCTCCTTCTCCTCCTCCTCCTCCTCCTCCTCCTCCTCCTCCTCCTCCTTTCCCCCCGTTATCTTCCTCCTTTTCTTCCATCTCCTTGTCCTCATCCTCATTCTCATCCTCATCCTCATCTTCATCCTCGTCCTCGTCCTCGTCCTCATCCTCATCTTCATTCTCATTCTCATCCTCATCCTCGTCCTCATCCTTGTCCTTGTCCTCATCCTCTTCGTCGTCCTCGTCCTCGCCGCCGCCGCCTTACCTACCGTGTGCTGGAGCCAGGAACAAGTTTGGGTAGGTTGGGTATAGTTTATGCGAAAACCATAATTGTCGTGAAAGTTTAGTTGTGAAATAGATTCCTTTGTTCTTGGCAGAATTTGCTTTAAAAACGAAGTCATTTTTTGATTAAATTGAAAAAGATATAATCCTTCTTCAGAACGCACTCAACGAAAAAAAGTGCGAGAGGGAGTCTAGTATTTTCTTTTCTTTTTTCCGTTTTTTTTTTTCTACATTTTACTTTGCCCACGCTGTAAAACATTTGTCCAACTCTTTTCTGTACCTGCGCCAACCATATTATAGTTGAAAATAGTTCTTAACACATATTTTTACGTGGTGAGGATTAGTCTTGGAAAATCTTGTAGCCATTGTCCCCTCGTCAAATCCCCGTGAGGCGTGTGGTCTAAGTCAGCATATGATATACACGAACCCTTTCTGGGGCGAGCGGCGGTGCACCAAATCTCTTCACTCTTAAGGTTTCACGGGGAGGACAGGTGCAGTGGTGGTGTTAAGTCCCAAGTCTCTGCCCTTTTCCCACAAGTCAGCGTTAAAAAAGAAAAATAAAAAAAAAACCTCCAGGAGTTTTACATTTTTAGTCATATTTCTTTACGGTTGGTGCTGGCCTCCTGTACAAAACATTAAAAAATCTTTGAATACATGCGCCAGTGCGGAGTGTTTTACTGGCGAGACGCAAAATGAACAGAAAAAGAAAACGTACTCAGGTCAGCTAGGTTTTCATCATTTATTTCCCTGGTCCTCTGCTCTCCGCCACACCACCAAGGGCTTACCTCAGCCATCGCTCCTGTCCAGCCAGCCCCACGCCGCCACCTGACTGTAGTGTTCCTCCTCTCACTGGTGCGCTTCCCTTAGCTACATGTTGGCCTGCTATCCTCCCCTCTCCCCCATCACTCTGTCCTTCCTTTCACTCACCAGCTCTCCCCTTTATCCGTCCTTTTCTTTCAACAACCCTCCCTCCCCTCACTCCCTCACCATTCCTTTCTCTCAGTGTCCCTCCCTCCTGCTCCCTCTCCCTCACAACCACCATTCCTCTCTCTCTCTCTCTCTCTCTCTCTCTCTCTCTCTCTCTCTCTCTCTCTCTCTCTATCCCCAAGAGACCTCACAGCGCTTCCTCTTCCTCTACACGACCCTTCTCTCTCTCTCTCTCTCTCCTCCCTTTCCTGTCTTACTCTCATTCACTCACTTTTTTGCTCCTTCTGCTGCTTCTGGTCTCCTCCTCCTCCTCCTCCTCCTCCTCCTCCTCCTCCTCTTTCTCTTCCTTTTCTCCCTATTTTCCCCTCCTCCTCTTTCTCCCATTCCTTTCCTCCCCGGCCGCGTGCAATCACTGAGTCAGGAGTTAATCAGAGAGGCGGTGTGGATTACGGAGGGCATCAGGCCGCTGTTATTGAGAGGCAGCTACCAGAACCCCTGAACTGAGGTAACCAGGACCCCTCCCTGAATTAATACACAGGCCTCGCTCGCTCTGTCTCGAAGTTCGTTTCTCGTTGTTGTTGTTACTGTTGGTGGTGGTGGTGGTGGTGGTGGTGGTGGTTATCTTTGTGATCGCTTTTTTCTTTTCTTTCTTTATTTTTTTTCTTCTTCTCTGTCTTTGTTGTTCCTTCTGTTCTTAAAGCTTCTGTGGTGGTCCTTTCTTGCTTTGTTCTCCTCTCTCTCTCTCTCTCTCTCTCTCTCTCTCTCTCTCTCTCTCTCTCTCTCTCTCTCTCTCTCTCTCTTCTTCCTATTTCTCCTTCCCTTCTCCATACTCACGCTCTTTCACCCGTCTCTCCTCTCTCTTCTCCACCCATTTCCCCTTCCTCCCTCCCTCCTCCCTCCCTCCCTCCTCCCTACCTCCCACCCTCCCATCCTCCGTCCCTCCATCTCTCTCTCCCTCCTTCCCTCCCTCCCTGGTTAGGTCTTATGAGGTATCACCGTTCTAGAAGACAAGGGACTTCGACTCCTTACGCTGTATGAGAGAGAGAGAGAGAGAGAGAGAGAGAGAGAGAGAGAGAGAGAGAGAGAGAGAGAGAGAGAGAGAGAGAGGACGAAATTCTTGTATAGAGATCCTCTCTCACACACACACACTCATACACACACACACACACACACACACACACACACACACACACACACACACACACACACACACAGCGTAGTTAAGTGGTTAGTACGCTCGACTCACAATCGAGAGAGCCGGGTTCGAGTCCCGGCGCGGTGAGGCAAATGGGCAAGCCTCTTAATGTGTGGCCCCTGTTCACCTATCAGTAAATAGGTACGGGATGTAACTCGAGGGGTTGTGGCCTCGCTTTCCCAGTGTGTGGAGTGTGTTGTGGTCTCAGTCCTACCCGAAGATCGGTCTATGAGCTCTGAGCTCGCTCCTTAGTGGGAAGACTGGCTGGGTGACCAGCAGACGACCGAGGTGAATTACACACAAACACACACTTATATATCTTCATCATTACCATCGTTATCAGCGAATATTATCATTGTTATTATTGTTATTATTATTATTATTATTATTATTATTATTATTATTATTATTATTATTATTATTATTATTATTATTATTATTATTATTATTATTATTATTATTATTATTATTATTATTATTATTATTATTATTATTAGTAGTGGTAGTGGTAGTAGTGGTAGTGGTAGTGGTCAGGTGGTGGTGGTGTGGTGGTGGTGGTGGTAGTGGTGGTGGTGGTGGTAGTAGTGGTGGTGGTAGGTGGTAGTAGTGGTGGTGGTGCAGTGGTGGCAGTGGTGGTAGCAGCAGTAATAGTGGTGGTAGTAGTAGTAGCAGCAGTAGTAGTAGTAGTAGTAGTAGTAGTAGTAGTAGTAGTAGTAGTAGTAGTAGTAGCAGTAGTAGTAGCAGCAGCAGCAGCAACAACAACGGTAGTGGTAGAGAGGAAGAGGATTAAGAGGAGGCAGATGAAGGGGCGTAAAAGTAGGTGAAAAAATGAAGGGAATTCACTGGGGATTATCATATACACCATGCAGACACTCGAACATTTACCAGCAGCACCAGCAGTGGAAATACCAGGAACTCAGATTGTGGGTGTGGGTCTTGTAAGGGGAATGAGGAAGGTGACACGTTTTGCTGCTCATATTTCCCTTCACCAGTTGTTCTTGATAGCGTGGATGTCTACCTGTTTGCTTACCTTCATTACTCCCTTTTTCTCCTCTTGCCAGACTTCCTATCTCTCTTTCTGTTTACATACTTCCCTTTCTGCTTGTCTCTCTCTCCTGCTTTTTGTCTTCTTACGTTTTCGCTTGCCTATCTCTCTTCTTGCGTTCTACTGCTTACATACTCTTCTATTTATCTCACCCCTTCTCCTTATTTGCTTGTCCTTATATATATCCACGCTTTCTTGACTGTATCATGCCTTCTCATTCACCTCACTTCCTGCTTTTTTCCTGGTTTTTTTTTCCTGTTTGCTAGTTCATTTATATTTTACCACATCTGCTTTACATCTTCCATGCTGGTCTGCTTGCCTGTGTACCTCTCTATCTGCTTATCTGGGAACTTATCCATCTTCCTGGTTGCCTAACTCCCTCATTCTCTCTCTCTCTCTCTCTCTCTCTCTCTCTCTCTCTCTCTCTCTCTCTCTCTCTCTCTCTCTCTCTCTCCCTCCTTTGCTGTTTGACCCTTACCCAGCACTCCCTCCTACATGGAAGTATAAAATGAAAAGAAATTTAATCATTGGCTGACGAAGAAAAAAAAATGTATATATTACACTTTTTCTCGATACCGTATTTTAGGGATAAAACACGAAGGGCATTTTTTTCTTTTCAATTTTCTTGCTTCAGAATATTTGTTCGTGCGTGTACGTAGCGGCTAAATGAAACGTGGTGGCCTTGAATTGATTTTGTTCCGGGAGGAGGTGGAAGAGAAAGACGAGGGAATAGGAGAGGGGAGAAGAAGTGAGTGGATGAGGAGGAGGCGGAGTACGAGGAATATGAAGGAGGAAGAGAGTAAAGGACACATTTTATGATGTTTTCTGTGTGTTTTCCTCTTTGTATTCATACTGGCATGCTAAGACACACACACACACAGAGAGAGAGAGAGAGAGAGAGAGAGAGAGAGAGAGAGAGAGAGAGAGAGAGAGAGAGAACATTTTTTTTCACACACACACACACACACACACACACACACACACACACACACACACACACACACACACGATAAAAATATCACAAAAAAATCACAAAAACACAACCACAAACAGAGATGAGAAAAAACCGACAACAAGATGAATAAAACCAAAAATACAACAGCAAAGAAAAAAAAAAAAAGCTAAGATAACGCACATCTTCCCCCTTTATCCCTCCAGAAAAAAAAAAAAACCACTCCCCTTGTCCCCTCCTGCCCAGCCCACCTCCCTTTCTTCACCTGGAAAAATGCCACCTTGCCATAATTACCTGCGAGTACCTCATTCTCATGCTGAAAGTTAATGCGAAGGTTGAAAAATTTGAACGAAACGTAGTGTGTTCATGTACCAGCCGGGGAGGAGAAGAAGGAGGTGAAGGAGGAAGAGGAGGAGGAGGAGGAGGAGGAGGAGAAGTAGTATAATAATAGGAAGGAAAAAAATAATGGAGTGCACGGAGGAAAAGGAAGAGCTGGAGGTAGGGGTGGAGGATCTTCGTGGTGGAGTAGATGGAAGAAGGAGGATGATAAGATGCATAATGACAAGAGAGCAGAAAAGGAAGTAAAAAGAGGAAGAAAGGGATGGTGGTGGAGGAGGAGGAGTTGATGTATGTCAGGAGGAAAGAAAGAACAGGGAGGGAAGGAAGGAGAGAAAGGAAGAAGAGACGGAAGAGGAAGAGGGAAAGGAGGAGAAAAGGCAAATGTACCAAGACAAAGGAGGAAACAGAACGGGAAAGTGAAGAAAAATGTGGAACAAGAAGAAGAGAAACAGAATTAGAAAGAGGAGGAGGAGGAGAAGGAAGAACATAATAAAAAAACGAAAAAAAAAAAACGGAGAGATTGAAGTAAAGTAAATATAAGAGACCGTGCAAGAAGTCATACAAAAAAAAGAAAAAAACAAGAAAAAAATGATAAGAAAAAAAAAAAGCAGAACTGACACGAATAGGAGGAGGAAGAGGCAGGAAAGTAGGAAACAAACTGGACAAATGGAGCGACAAAAGAGGTATATACACATGATTCCAAGACTAAGAAATGAAGAAAACTCTGGCCATGGGGAGAGGAAAGAGGTATATAATGAAGGAAGGGCAGGAGTGTAGGAAAGTCTGGTTATCTTGTGGGCTGGATATGGAGGTGAGATGGAGGGTTGAGTGAGCGAGGAGGTAGATGATGGGCGTGATGATGTGCGTGAGGCGAGAAAGGAATGGGAAAATGAGAAAAGGACGCTGAGTGAAGGGTTAGGAAGTCTGATGAAAGAGGACAGCTTTGGGGGATGCAAGGAGAGAGAGAGAGAGAGAGAGAGAGAGAGAGAGAGAGAGAGAGAGAGAGAGAGAGAGAGAGAGAGAGAGAGAGAGAGAGAGAGAGAGACCTGTTATTTTCTCTCTCTCTCTCTCTCTCTCTCTCTCTCTCTCTCTCTCTCTCTCTCTCTCTCTCTCTCTCTCTCACGCCTATTTGAGTGGTCGCTGTAAATAGTGAAGGGTCATTCTTCGCTCCTCATTCTTCTCTTTATCGCCGGAAAAATGTGAAAATAAATGCTGAAAGAGAGAGAGAGAGAGAGAGAGAGAGAGAGAGAGAGAGAGAGAGTCAGTGATTGGTGATTGTAACTCCTCTCTTTCTTCCTCAAGGGTCGATTTTACACATAATAGATGCTTTGTTCCTTGTGTGTGTGTGTGTGTGTGTGTGTGTCTCTCTCTCTCTCTCTCTCTCTCTCTCTCTCTCTCTCTTACATACCATTTCATTTATTCCCCTTGTCACGTCTGAAAAACTTAATTACCCTATATTAACTTCATGTGATTGACTTTATAACAATACTCTTTTCAACGCCACTTATCCTCTTGTGCGTCATATTTGTGTGTGTGTGTGTGTGTGTGTGTGTGTGTGTGTGTGTGTGTGTGTGTGTGTGTGTGTGTGTGTGTGTTTGTACCGTGTCTCCTCTAAGTCAATCGTTGCTCACTCAGGTCACCAGAAGATTATCCCTATTCCTGCTTCCTTTCATTCTTCGATAGCTCAAGAAAGTTTAACCAGCATGGCATTGTTCCATTCTCGTGTGGGCCTTTGTACACTTTCTTTCCTAAGCTCCACTCCGTTAGCGTTGCCTCGGAGTCCGTTTGCATATCAAGAAAATTATTAGCGGTCCACCTCATGCGTTTTATTGAGCCTTTTTTTCATATACTCTTAAATGAAATAGCCTCACGATATTCCTACGTAATTCAATACAGCTTTGGCAATTATACACTTTTTTCTTACTGAAAGATATATTTCTCATCGAGGGAATTAATGCCATTGATCAACGATTTATTTCTTTTTTCAAAATGCCAATATCCTTTCCGGAGTTTACCACTAAGCTGATGGATTAGCCAAGATTGTGTGTACACCAGCACGAGACTTCATATCAATATTGGTTTGGCTTACGTTCCTTTTTTAAATTTATTTGATGGATGGATTGTAATTCTATTTGATTTTTTGTTGGTGTTGTTGGCGGCGGTGTTATATTATTATTATTATTATTATTATTATTATTATTATTATTATTATTATTATTATTATTATTATCATTATTATTATTATTGTTGTTGTTGTTGTTCTTGTTGTCATTATTATTACTTACCTCCAAACTAAGTAAGAAAATGCGAGCCTCACTTTTACGATTAACATGCAACTGCCGTAAATGATAAGAAAAGAAGCAAAAAGGCAAGTTAAAATGAAGGCAGAAAAGCCGGTTAAAATAACTCGTTGAGATTCCATAGGTGGGTGGAATAGTAGATGCAAGGAACACACGCCGTGAAGGATGTGTGTTGTTTTTCTCTCACAAACAACATAACAAATGGAATGGACTCGTGCCTCTCCTCTTCTGCTTTCACTTCACTGACCTGACTTTTTTATTTATATTTTCATAACAATTGACTTTACTTTGTAGGATTTTTTCCCATGAATCTTTCAACAAGAACTCAACAAGCCACTCTTACAATGAAAAGAAAAAAAGTTAACATAAAAGAACGTAAACAACAAAAGACATAAGCGTTTACCTGAAGTCGGCATATGCATATGAAAAATCTGTAAAGCAATCCATCTAGTTTTTTTTTGTTTAGGATCTTACGAAATAGGAGGAAAAAAAAAAAATGTAGCACTATTTCATGAAATTGTTCCGTGAATATTGAAACAAAAGCGAGGCGGACAAACACAAACAACACTTAACCCCTTCAGTACCAGAACGCATTTTTACCATGAGTTTTGTGTGAGATTAGACGATTTTTACCATGTATACGATTAGACGATTCTTACCATGAGTTTTGTGTACGATTAGACGATTTTATTGACATTAGGAAGGGTCTATGGAGGTCAGAAGTTTAATGACCACAGTCTTCACTACTTTAATCCCCCACATAACTTTCTGTATCACATCACCAAATAGTAAGCAGAATGAATATGGAAACGCGTCATGGTACTGAAGGGGTCAATAATGCAAACAAAAGAAAGAAATGTGTACTATTGATTTCCTTTACAGTATTTAATCCTGTCTTCATACGAATGTAGCGAAAAGAAATAATGTAAAATATGACAAAATAAATAAATAAAAGTTGAATGGTAACTTCTTGGAGAGGCGAAGACTTGATCGTACTTACTCTATTTTTCAAAAAGGCGCATCTTGAAATGTCACTCTAACATTCCTCATTGTCCACACGTAAAACACAACACATATATCCATGGCTATGGATTTCTTATGCATCATCTTCGCCCGAAACTCTCATTCCGTCCATTTTCCACACATTTCTTTCTTCTAGCGCCACTACCACCACCTCTCCTCTTCCTCCTCCTCTTTCTTCTCCTCCTCGTCCTCTTTCTTCACCCTCTGCAATCTCCTTCCTCATTTTCTGTAATTCCTGCCATCCTTTCCCTCGCCTGCCTTCCCTATTGCCGGCGTTCCTTCCTTCTCTTAAAGTAATATTTATATTCTTCCACAAACTAGTTCTGCCGCCCCAGCATATCCCTCTCATAGCACGCCGTCCCTGCCCTGCCCTGGCCTGCCCTGTTCTGCCCTACCTTGTGTTATCTCTGTCTTGCCTTGCCTTGTCTTGTCCCCACTCACCGCCTCTTTCATGTCACTCCACTGGTTTTTTTTATCTTTTTTTTTCACTCAGCCTTGAGGCCTAAGTCTTTTTTTTTTTTTTTTAACATTCAAGCATCATTTCGCTTCCTCCTCTTCCCTCTCCACTCCTCTTCCTCACTTATCTTATGTTTCTTCTTTGTTCCTCTCTCTCTCTCTCTCTCTCTCTCTCTCTCTCTCTCTCTCTCTCTCTCTCTCTCTCTCTCTCTCTCTCTCTCTCTCTCTCTCTCTCTCTCTCTCTCTCTACTCACATGCTGAAATTAATAAATCTTGTGCATCTTTAAAAAAGTAATTTGCCCTTCGAGTCGTCAGTTGTTCTGCAGCATCTCCTTGACGTGCGGCGTGTTACCTCCAGCATATTGTCTCGTTGTGGGATGTATGTATATATAGTCCTGGAAATAGAACGTCTTTGTTTTGCGGCCGATTCTTTCCGCGCAAGAGAACTAACTGTGTGGGGAAGAAGGGGGCAGAGAATGGGGTGGGGGTGAAGTAAACCCTAATAATCGGTCACGAAAATTTTCTGCATTCGTTTCATGTGTAATTTAAACTGACTGAAAAATGCACCTTTGTGGAGAGAAGTAAAGTGTGGCACGTTTTTAGCGACGGCGTTTGATGAGCTTTCCCCGCGACTGAAAGAATGTGTTCAAAGAATGGAATTAAACTATATCATTCCCATTTGATGCTTCATAGTTTAAGTTTCTCAGTTCTTGCTCAAGGTCATGTTTTCTTTGGCGAGAATTCGCAGGACAATACATGCTCTTAAAAGATGAAGTTTTCTCTATAACATTGTTATGAGCAAAGGTAGTTAGGAGATATATAAAAAGCAGTAGATTCTAATTTAACTACACAAGGCAGCTTTTTCCTTTCATCATTAATACCTGAGTAGCCTTCTCTTTAGCCTCTGAGGAATGAGACAACAGATAGATCCCTCGCACACTTTCCCACTCCCTCCTCAGCGCTCACACTTCTGGCCGTATCCGTCACAAAGACTCGAGGTCAAAGTCTAACCTTTACACCTGGTGGCGGGCAAGGTAACTGAGCTGGTAATGTAAATCATGGAAGTAATAATGTGCATGGCTGAGGGAGCGTCCTGATTACCGTCATGATCACCACCAGAGAGAGAGAGAGAGAGAGAGAGAGAGAGAGAGAGAGAGAGAGAGAGTAATAGTGTTCCGCTATTGGAGTGGTGCCTTCAGTAAGCTGGAACTGTACAATATTCATCTTCCTTGCAACTCATTTATTTTCCCTCCATGACGGAGAGCAGCGACCTCATATTCATGGCAGGCTGTTCTGTTTCACATTTATAACTTCCGTGTGCCTACCTGCCTGCCTGCCTGTCTGTCTGTTTCGGTATCTATATGTCAATGTGAGGTGTGTGTGTTTGTGTGTGTGTGTGTGTGTGATTCACTGTTTGATCTGCTGCAGTCTCTGACGAGACAGCCAGACGTTACCCTACGAAACGAGCTCAGAGCTCATTATTTCCGATCTTCAGATAGGCCTGAGACCAGGCACACACCACACACCGGGACAACAAGGTCACAACTCCTCGATTTACATCCTGTACCTACTCACTGCTAGGTGAACAGGGGCTACACGTGAAAGGCGACACACCCAAATATCTCCACCCGGCCAGGGAATCTAACCCCGGTCCTCTGGCTTGTGAAGCCAGCGCTCTAACCACTGAGCTACCGGACCGTGTGTGTGTGTGTGTGTGTGTGTGTGTGTGTGTGTGTGTGTGTGTGTGTGTGTGTGTGTGTGTGTGTGTAATTCATCTCGGTCGCCTGCTGGTCACCCAGCCAGTCTTCCCCATTACGGAGCGAGCTCAGAGCTCATAGACCGATCTTCGGGTAGGACTGAGACCACATCAACACACAACACACACCGGGAAAGCGAGGCCACAACCCCTCGAGTTACATTCCGTACCTATTTACTGCTAGGTGAACAGGGGCCACACATTAAGAGGCTTGCCCATTTGCCTCGCAGCTTACCTGGACTCGAAACCGGCACTCTCGATTGTGAGTCGAGCGTGCTAACCACTAAACTACGCTGTGTGTGTGTGTGTGTGTGTGTGTGTGTGTGTGTGTGTGTGTGTGTGTGTGTGTGTGTGTGTGTGTGTGTGTGTTCTACTGTCCTGCTCATGTCTTTATTTTACTCTCCTTTAAAATATAACGAGTCTTTTTTTTATGGAAGTTGGGAAGCTGACCATGGGAAACAAAAAAAATATAACAAATAAGGCCCACTTGATTGCCAGTTCTCTAAAAGGTTAGTAGAGTTAGCCAAAAGTGTGGTACGAATGTCTTGAAACCTCCTCTAATACTTTCTTGTGCATTTATCCAATATTTACTTTCCTCACAGCCTCTAAATGCTATGGCACTTTAATTCCATCATCATGTTTTCAGTCCTTCTTGCATTATAGAGCTGTATGTGTTCATCTCTCAGATTTCACCTTCTTCCTTTCCTCATTTAAATTTCAGTGTTTTTCCATTTCCTGGTTTGGCTCGTTGAGTTTGTACTTACCCTCCTACCTTTCACATACATCATTTGTTGCTATGTATAATTTCCACCGTTTACTCTTTTAACGTGAGGAACTGGAGACTTTTCTTAACTGTGTGTGTGTGTGTGTGTGTGTGTGTGTGTGTGTGTGTGTGTGTGTGTGTGTGTGTGTGTGTGTGTGTGTAATTCACTGTTTGATCTGCTGTAGTCTCTGACGAGATAGCCAGACGTTACCCTACGGAACGAGCTCAGAGCTCATTATTTCCGATCTTCGGATAGGCCTGAGACCAGGCACACACCACACACCGGGACAACAAGGTCACAACTCCTCGATTTACATTCCGTACCTACTCACTGCTAGGTGAACAGCGGCTACACGTGAAAGGAGACACACCCAAATATCTCCACCCGGCCGGGGAATCGAACCCCGGTCCTCTGGCTTGTGAAGCCAACGCTCTAACCACTGAGCTACCGGACCGTGTGTGTGTGTGTGTGTGTGTGTGTGTAAGAGGGTGGGGAGCAGTTGACACAGACACAGTGCACCTTCCAGATATTGGTAATAACATTCCCTGTAACCATAACCGCAACTCTTCCTACGTCACCGAACACAATATTGCCGCCAAGGCCACTCAGACGTGCACTGTTATTATTTCCAGCCTGCACGTGAAGCACAATATTCCCTCCTCCTCCAGTAACCAGGTGTGTGTGTGTGTGTGTGTGTGTGTGTGTGTGTGTGTGTGTGTGTGTGTGTGTGTGTGTGTGTGTGTGTGTGTGTGTGTGTGTGTGTGTGTGTGTGTGTGTGTGTGTGTGTGTGTGTGTGTGTGTGTGTGTGTGTGTGTGTGTGAGAGAGAGAGAGAGAGAGAGAGAGAGAGAGAGAGAGAGAGAGAGAGAGAGTGAGAGAGAACAAAGATTTTATCCAAGCCTTCCTAAAATATCATAACAAGAATCTCACGACTCTTCTACCAATTACTAGTGTAGAATATTCGCTCAAATGTCGGTGGGAAAAGAAATAAATAAACACATTTCTCTCCATTACAGGCTGTTAAGAGTGTAGCCTCGAGAGGAAACGCTGCTTTACTTAAGGATACAGTTCTAATGGTTCTTTTTCTCATTAATAGTGTGGAATGTTACTTTAAATATCACTAAAATAACTAAGAATCTATTGGAACCACATATCCTTTTTTTTTATTTTTGGCTAACTTAATCTTTGGCTAACTTAATCTTTTAGGGAACTGGCAATCAAGTGGGCCTTTTTATTGTCTTGCTCTTGATCTGCTTCCCCTATTATATAAAAAAAATAGATAAACAAACTAGAAGACGTTAAAAGTACAGCGGAGAGAAAACACGATATGTTTGGGAATGCGGTCACTGCGTCTCAAGTTTTCCCCACCTAATTCCCCCACTGATTCCTTCCTTCCTGAGTCCCATTCCAGTGGCCTCGCTCTCGCCAAAGCCCCTCCATAAAGTAGCCATATACGACACTCTCCCAAGGCTGCCGTCCGGCCACTGGTAATTTCCTGCCATCCACTCTACTTTGCCTCTTGTTCCCTCCAGAAGCGTTCATGCCTTGCCGTTGTAACTCAGGGAGGCGAGCCACTGTGACTCCCTCCCTTCCCCTTGCGTAGCCCCTCACTCTCACCTCCTTTCTCCTTCCCTTCACGGCGCAATATTTCCACTTAAACCCGCATGCAAGTCTTTGTTAGCTCGTATAAGATGGGGGTGTTTCCTCCTCTTCCTCCTCCTCCTCTTCCTACCTCCCAAATCTCCTCCTCCTCCACTGTTCCATCAGTATAACACCCTATCTTCCACCTCCCAAGTAAATGCCTCCACCTTCCTCCTCCTCCTCCTCCTCCTTTTCCTCCAAAGTTGCAGCAAGCAGGAGGAGAATGAGACGCTGGGTGCAGGTGAGGCAAGGTAATCGTAAGTGTCAAGCGTGCCCTCCCTCGCCCTCTCTCAGCTCGCCCAGCACTGTCACAAGTCGCCTTTAGTGCGTTCATCGGCAGCTGTATGACGCATCTCCTTCCCTTCCTGCGAGCCCCATTCGTCATGTTCTTTATTACCAAACATGTGCTGGATTTTAGTTTTTTTTTTTTTTAACCTTATATATTTCTGTTATTTATTTCTTTATTTCGTGTGATTTATGCTCTGTTCCTCCTCTTCCTCCTCTTCTCTTAACTCTTTAATCTGCGCTGTTTCCCTCTCCTTCTCTCTCTCTCTCTCTCTCTCTCTCTCTCTCTCTCTCTCTCTCTCTCTCTCTCTCTCTCTCTCTCTCTCTCTCTCTCTCTCTCTCTCTCTCTCTCTCTCTCTCTCTCTCTCTCTCTCTCTCTCTCTCTCTCTCTCTCTCTCTCTCTCGTAGGTATAATTCTCAAATACACTGGAATTCTGCCTCAGGTTATGATAGCAGAGGTGAATGTATGTACATGTGTAAAAGTGAATGCTTCTTTCAGTCCTTCCTATTTCCTCATCATTGATTCCTTGGCATTTCTTCGGCATGATTCTGGGAAATCTGGCCAAAAGATAAAGACAAAGCGAAAAAAAAAGGTTCACTTATTTGCCAGTCCCCGAGAAAGTTAGCCAAAAAAAAAAGGGGGATAAATGTCTAGAAACCTCTCTCTTAAGTGAAGTGAAGTCATAGGAAGTTGGATGTAAAGAAGCAGGTAGAGAGCTCCAGAGTTTACCAGAGAAAGGTATGAATGATTGAGAGTACTGGGTCACTCTTGTATTAGAGAGTTGGACAGAGCATGCTTGAGAGGAAGGAGAAAGCCTTGTTGTATCTATATTTTGTTCTTTTTATACTAAATGGAGAGAAAAATAATACAAAAATGAGATAGCCTCTTTTGTGTCTTACTTTTCTTCACTTCCATGTGTGTGTGTGTGTATGTGTGTGTGTGTGTGTGTGTGTGTGTGTGTGTGTGTGTGTGTGTGGGTGTGTGTGTGTTAGCTTTAGAGTTATCCGCTTGAATACATAATCGTGTGATGATCCGTATCAGAGAACTGCATTTTCTGATGAGTTCGTCGCTTTTCCTTTTTTTCTGAAATTTCGTAATGCAGAGTTCTATACTTTCATTTTCAGCTCCGTGCACTTTCATTTGTTGTGTGTGTGTGTGTGTGTGTGTGTGTGTGTGTGTGTGTGTGTGTGTGTGTGTGTGTGTGTGTGTGTGTGTGTGTGTGTGTCAGTTTGTGCCTTTGTTAAAGAGAGAGAGAGAGAGAGAGAGAGAGAGAGAGAGAGAGAGAGAGAGAGAGAGAGAGAGAGAGAGACAGACAGACAGACAGACAGACAGACAGACAGACTAGTGCTCATAGTTTATCTAAAGGAAGGGCAGTGATGGATGCCGTACTAGGAGGCGTGCCCACTGTTGTACACTTGACCCGTGCAGACCCCACTTGCGGCAACACCGGGGGAAGGAAGAAGGAAAGAAGGATTGGGTGAAGGAAAGAAGGAAGGAAGGCAGGTAGGAAAAAGTCCCTCTTCGTGATGGTCTTGGTATTGGTTCTGATTTCCTCTCCACTTGAAGCCAAGCGTGTATCTGTCCCTCTGTCAGCCCGTGAGAGAGTCAGTCTGTCATTCAATCAATCAGATCAGTCAGTCGTTGTTCCTCTGTCTGTCTGTGTTCTGGTGGTGGTGGTAGTGGTGGTGGCGGCGCTGTCCTTGAGGCCTCTGGTGGTCGTAGGAAACGGAATATTGGTTGGTTTCTCCACAAATTCCTGATTCTTTGTTCGGTTTGCCGGAATTGGAAAAAAAATAATTTTATGCAGTATTGAAACTGTCATAGTAACAAATCTTCTTTAAACAAAGCTAATAGTACAAACAGGGTGTAATATTGTCTTCCGTACTCTTATGTGTTTTGAAATAATAACTGAATGGAGAATTGTGTCTGTTTCTCGTTGAGATGATAAGCTTTTTCGTCTGGTTCTTGTGTCTTCAAGCTGTGTATCACTAGAGTTTTGGTGATGTCTTTGGTCTGCGAGTCTATGCTTTGTCGTTTTTTACCCTGTATTTATTTTCCTGTCTGCTCAATCAAAAAATCTTTAGATAACATTGTTATGCTCTAGTTTACTCTTTTGCTCTTGTTCACTGAAATCCATAGATGCATTAACATGGCTGTATATATTTTCTCATGTAATTTAGGTTTAAAACTCAAGAGTTATTATTTCACTCAAAATAAGTCATGTTTTCTGACTCCTTCATTTCCTTCTCATTCTCCTTTACCATCGTCTGTTCTTCCTTCCATCCCATCATCGACTTTCATTCCCGCACACCACATTATTCCCCCTTCAGCCACCCCCCCTTCTCTCCTTCCGCTGCCACCTCTGCTTCACCACCTTACCCTGCTCCTCCTGCCTCCGCCTCTCCACGCTCTCTACACCGCACGTCCGGCTTTGGTGGAGTGGCCGGGAAAGCTGCCTTTTAGACCCGTTTTGTTGGTGCGGTGAACCTCTCAGATGGGAGTTTTTGTTTCTTTCCCCGTCTTGAGCAACACCACAACGTTTGACCGCGCACTCTCTTCACTCTTTTTTTTATTCTTTTACTTTTATTATTTCCAGGCTGCCTTCCATGTGTGTTTCATTTCCACAATACTTTTTTTTCATATATTTTACTTTTCATGTATTATTTTGCAAACCATTATTCTCTCATAGTATGTCTGTGCCCTTTACGTTTCTCCTCTCCTTCTCTGTTTCCTGTTTCCTTTGTATCAAGTCTTTCCTGCTTCTGTTCCTCTCCTCCGCTTCTCCCGCCTCGGGCATCCGGGGTCCATTTCTCACATTCTCTCGGCTCACCAGACAAGTATAAGTCCCGTAATTTGCAAGTACCGTTTAGTTTATGGCACGACAAATTAGAGCCGTAATTATGCGCCTTATGAAATATCTCCTCAGGTACTGCTTTTCATTAACGAAGTTCAGGGACTGGACTTGCTGGAATAATGTAGTGCTGGGCTCAGAGTTAGGTGGTCTTTTAATGCGAAATTGGAACACTGTCGAACTTTCCGTGTCTTGTGCCTTGTTGCTGCTGATGTACTCACTAGCTGAATTAACCGCTTCAATACTGGGACACATTTTTACCTTGAGATTTGTGTACAATCAAACCATTTTACTGACATTAGCAAGTATCTATGGAGGTCGGAAAATTAATGGCCACAGTGTTCACTATTTTGATCCCTCCCCACCTAAGTTTCTGAAACTGTATAAAATCATCAAATAATAAGCGAAATGAATATGGAAACGCATCATGGTACTGAAGGAGTTAAAGTTACAATGGTTCAGAAGTATATAGTAGTTATTTTTATTATTATTATTATTATTATTATTATTATTATTATTATTATTATTATTATTATTATTATTATTATTATTATTATCATTATTATTTTTCTTATCATTATTTGTTTGATATTTCCAGATCTTCTTCTTGTTATCTTTGCATAACTTGTAAATCACTGGCACTTTCTCGGATTCTTGGAAAAGGTGTTAAACATTTATAGAAAGCAGGAAATGATAATAATTAAAAAAAAAATGTAGTGTTGTGGAAATATGCAATCTTACATTAGTTTGGTGTGAATATACATAAACACCTTCATACCTCCTCCTCCTCCTCCTCCTCCTCCTCCTCCTCCTCCTCCTCCTCTTCTCTTCTTCTTCTCCTCCTCCTCCTCCTCCTCCTCCTCCTCCTCCTCCTCCTCCTCCTTCTCTTCTTCCTCTTCTCTTCTTCTTCTTCTTCTTCTTCTTCTTCTTCTTCTTCTTCTTCTTCTTCTTCTTCTTCTCCTTCTTCTTCTTCTCCTCCTTCTTCTCCTCCTCCTCCTCCTCCTTCTTCTTCTCCTCTTCCTCCTCTTCCTCCTCCTCCTCCTCTTCTTCTTCTCTTCTCCTCCTCCTCCTCCTCCTCCTCCTCCTCCTCCTCCTCCTCCTCCTCCTCCTCCTTCTTCTCCTCCTCCTTCTCCTCTCTTCTCCTTCCTCCTCCTCCTCCTCCTCCTCCTCCTCTCCTCCTCCTCCTCCTCCTCCTCCTCCTCCTCCTCCTCCTCCTCCTCCTCCTCCCATTCCTCCTCTTCCTCCTCCTCCTCCTCCTCCTCCTCCTACAAACCCTCCGTCGAGGCAACACACGTGCCTTGCAATTAATTTATCTCGGGGAGGTTTGCCAAGACTACTTTCTGACGCCGCACTGTTTCCAGAAAATAGCAGCAATTTTTATATTTTCTTCTCCAATAACAAAAATGAGTTTGCTCGTCTAGCATATATTAATTGTTTACGGTCTATAAATATCCCGCGCGGAAGAGAAAAAACGCAAGTCCTGAAATTTTATGGCTATGTACGTACCTTGGAGTATTTTTTTTATATATCTTTATGGGGGTAGGGGGACGGTGAGGTGGGGCATTGGGGGGATGTATTTTCACTCTTTATTTTTCCTTCTACCCACCACCACTCCGAACTCGGCCAAAAATAATTAGCTTCTTGGTTGTTCATAATTCTTTAAGCTTCCCTGCGCGTCCAGGTAGCGGTGCGGGTGCGAGGTTATTATGTATACCAGCGTGCGGGGAATGAATTTTGCAGGCCACCGCGAATGCTCTGATGGGACGACTAGTTATACTCACCCTGCGCCGTTGCGTCTTGCCGGGATAGGAGGGGAGCGGGAGAGAAGTTCCTTTCTTTCCGGGGATGGTGCGTCGTCACCTGCGAAAAATTAATTACAGGGAGCATGGCAAATTATTTTGTTTTACCTGCTGGGTGGTTTTTATTGACCTCGATCCGTCTTCTCAAGGGGTTCATTGCTCAATTTGCTGTAAGAGGTTGTGGTGGAAGTTATTGGAGTTTTGAAGGATATTTTGCTTGATATAATTGATAATTTAACATAGATCGTGCTTCACCATTTAAAGAAAGACTTTACTTAAAGCCCTAGTGATCATTCTAGCTTAATTAACAAAGGTTCTGCATCGCCACTGCAAAATTCTTTATATCCTCGTTGGTTATTCACTTTACTTCTTAAAAAGAAAAGAAAGGAAAAAGGAAAAAAAAAAAACACTTGAAGGGAATCCCAAGCGCTTCAAAATGCCTCTGCCAGGTAACTGTCCTCCCTCGCTGCATTTAAAGGAAACATGGCACTCCCATCTATACACAGTATGTAGGATTTACATACGCCAGGTTTACATATTCACGATACAGGGGAAAGCTCTTGGACACGGATCAAGCTTGACGAGGGGAGAAGGGAAAATAACAGGGCGATTTTTGCATTTCTTGAAGCGGGAACACGAACACGTAACCGAAGACAAGGCAGGAAGATGTGAGTGTCGGCATTGATCACCGGAAAAGACTCACTGGAAGCTCGTGTATCATGGCAGTAAAATTCATATCCGCCATGCAGCGACTAGTGCCTGATTCTTCCTCTGCTTCTATATTGATTTATGCAGCATTCGTGGTCTTGCACCTGACATCCTCCCAGCGCAGCGACACTCCCTACACGTGCAGCGTCCTGGTTTTGCCTCTTTAACAGTGATTCTACCTTCACTCTGCATTTTAAGCCTTTGTAAGCTCTACTCCCTCTATCTGACGAGCTTCCTCCCTGTCACCGAGTGTTTTAATCTCTTTCCTGTCGCTTCACCGTGTTTACCTTCAGAAGAACACGGGATCTCTAGATTGTACTGTTTTTTTTTTTATTAATATTCCTCTGCATTGATGTAGTTTGGATGCACTAATTGGTGTGTTCCGGAAGTGTTAATTGGTTTTACGTGATTTTTGTTGTTGTTATGATGATATTCTTGGGTATATTTTCATCTTTTGTTTCTTGGACTTTGTTTTTTTATTATTACGCAAGGATTTTTATGGTTTTAAGTCTTGAAATTATATATTTATTTTTTCTATTTTTCTTTTTATATATAGTTATTATGTTTCGTATTGTGTTTGCTAAGATTATTTCCTTGTTTTCGTTGTAGTTGTCCTCCTCTTTGCATCTTCATTGTTACAGTTCGCTTATTTTTGCTACGGTCTCCTCTCAACCCTTCAATACTTGGACACACTTATATCTTGAGATTTGTGTACAATTAGACCATTTTATTGTTACAGTTCACTTATTTTTGCCACAGCCTCCTCTCAAACCTTCAATACTTGGATACATTTTTATCATGAGATTTTTGTACAATTAGACCATTTTATTTACTTTACGAAGTGTCTATGGAGGCCAGAAGATTCATTGCCATAGTCTTCACTATTTCAACACCCCCCTATGAATCTCTCAAGCTGTATCAAATCAACAAATAGTAACCAGAATGAATATGAAAACGCGTCATGGTACTGAAGGGGGCTAAATTATATTAGATTCTGTTATAGCGTGAACAGGACCAGCTACAAACCAACGTATCTGCTGCTATGTATTCTTTCTTTGTATTCACTTTGTAATTTTCCTTCTCTTCCTCGTCGTCATCAGCATCGTCGTTGTGGTCGTTCTTTTCTCATCCTTCCTCCCCCTCTTCCCCATCTTCCTCCTGCTCTTCCTCCTCCTCCTCCTTCTCTTCCTCCTCCTTCTCCTCCTCCCTATCCTCCTCCTCCTCCTCCTCCTCCTTTGTGTTCTCCATTTTCCTCGATATCTCAACAAACACTTTAGCTAAACTTTGCTGGACGCTGCCTTGTTCAGAGTACATAGCGGTGTTTATTTGCCACGTCCTAATGGGCGTTTGAAGACTGTATTTTCTCATCTGCGAAATGTTTATCATCTCTCCTTTGGGTGAAATTTATTATCGCTGTTCCGTGTTGGATAAGGGGGAATTGCCAAACTTCCTCGATATCTCCTGGCTTCCATAAATTTGTTGTTGCGGGTTTTTGTTGAGTAATAAACCTTGATATTTGCCATTATTCTTCCTATGTTGCTGTCATCTGTCTTTCTCCTCTTCCTTGTGTTCCTCCTGATCCTCCTCCTCCTCCTCCTTGTCTTGTTCATCATTGTTCTGGTTTTCCTTCTTCTTCTTCTTCCTCCTTTGTTTATTGTGCAGCCTTTGAAATAGTTTGTCTTCAGTAGATTTCTATGAGTAATTCTCCGTCAAACAATTCTATAGGAAGGTTTTTTTTTCATGATTTTATTTGCAAGGAAGCAGATATATATTTCTTCGTTTGTGTTCAATAGAATGTCTTTTCGAGTAAATGCATATGGGAACAATGAACAGAAGAAGTATCCTTTATTTTCAAGTTGACACACACACACACACACACACACACACACACACACACACACACACACACACACACACACACACACACACACACACACACACACACACACACACACACACACACACACACACACACACACACACACACACAAACACTCACATTTTCCATTACACTTTTTCTTCGAACTAGTTTCATGTCAGGAAAAGTGTCTTAAAGTCTCTCTCTCTCTCTCTCTCTCTCTCTCTCTCTCTCTCTCTCTCTCTCTCTCTCTCTCTCTCTCTCTCAACATTAAAAATTCTTCGCGCCCATCCCGTGAATATTCCACTTTTAGTAAATTATTTAGGTCAAGAATTTTCAACTTGCAAGCACTTTAACGAAACTTTTGGGCTGCTGGGAATTTCTCTATTTATATATTTATTACTTATTTTAGCTGGCCATTTCGATCGCGATCACGAGAGAGAGAGAGAGAGAGAGAGAGAGAGAGAGAGAGAGAGAGAGAGAGAGAGAGAGAGAGAGAGAGAGAGATAGGGGGAGGAGGGATACCGGGTCTGGAGTGATCCGTCTTGAAATATGATCTTTCTTCACACCACAGAGGGAAAAAAGAACGCAGCGTATGAATATTATATTTATACTGACACTCTGTTGATGTATTTGTGTGTGTGTGTGTGTGTGTGTGTGTGTGTGTGTGTGTGTGTGTGTGTGTGTGTGTGTGTGTGTGTGTGTGTGTGTGTGTGTGTGTGTGTGTGTGTGTGTGTGTGTGTGTGTGTGTTTGTAATGCTAAAGGGAACAATATATCATACGAAAAAAAAAAAAAACTAGAGATTTAAAGAGTTTCCGTACCTCAACATGAGTTTTACCATATTTCACATGTTTCAAAACGATTTTCACCAAGTTCAAGATGATCCCTGTTGTTATTAAGACTTTACAAATGTTTTAATCACTTCTCTATCATTATTAATTGATTATATTTGTCTTTTTATGATGCACTAACAGTAACTGCATTAAATTTCCTAAACTACTGGGTACCGCACGTAAACAACATACTGCAGCACTTGGTAATCAAAGAAAGGCAAGACAAGGCAAATCAGTGTGTCTTTGTAGATATTTCACGCCAAGACTTACACTCCTTGATATTTAGCGAGTCACCTTGTCATTTGCAGGATACGGACTGAGTGGAAATGACAGACAGTCCGTTCTTCCCTTCCTTTATAGTCTCGGTCAAGTTGGAGTATGTGCTTCTTTTCTTTTCTTCTTTTACTTCGCGGATGATTTAGTGTGTGTTTAGGTGAAGCAGGGATGTAATTGGCTTAATGAGAAAGAGTTAACACCCGCCTAACATGACACGTATGTATGTATGTTGGTATGTGTATGTGTTTGTTCACGTGTGTGTGTGTGTGTGTAATTCACCATGGTCGTCTGGTGGTCACCCAGCCAATCTTCCCCATTACTGAGCGAGCTCATAGTTCATAGACCGATCTTCGGGTAGGACTGAGACCACAACACACTCCACACACCGGGAAAGCGAGGCCACGACCCCTCGAATTACATCCCGTACCTACTTGCTGCTAAGTGAACAGGGGCTACACATTAAGAGGCTTGCCCATTTCCCTTACCGCTTCCCGGGACTCGAACCCGGACCCTCTCGGTTGTGAGCCGAGCGTGCCAACCACTACACTACTCGGTGTATGTGTATGTCTCTCTCTCTCTCTCTCTCTCTCTCTCTCTCTCTCTCTCTCTCTCTCTCTCTCTCTCTCTCTCTCTCTCTCTCTCTCTCTCTCTCTCTCTCTCTCTCTCTCTCTCTCTCTCTCTCTCTCTCTCTCTCTCTCTCTCTCTCTCTCTCTCTCTCTCTCTCTCTCTCTCTCTCTCTCTCTCTCTCTCTCTCTCTCTCTCTCTCTCTCTCTCTCTCTCTCTCTCTCTCTCTCTCTCTCTCTCTCTCTCTCTCTCTCTCTCTCTCTCTCTCTCTCTCTCAGTGAAGCTAACTTTCATCGATGAGTTTGCTAACGATACCAAACTTGACAAAACTCAGACCCTCCAATAAGACTCTCTTTAACCTTTCATGGAGGCCTTGATAATGCAGCTTGTTCGAATATGAAGAAAAGTAGTAATGTGTACCGGGAAGCTCAGAAAAATATACTAAAAGAAACCAGTAAATTCACATTCCTGAATAATGCATGGAGCTCGCTAACGGCCGGTGTGTCTAAGAGGAAAAATAGGAGCTGGAAAAAAAGTTAGTATTACACTTAGCTGTAATCTCAAAGTTTCTCGGCGGCACAGTGAGACGTGGGGAGGCGCGAGGGAGGGACGTAACGGCAATAGGGCGCTGGGATCGTTTAATCGCAAACTTTTCCCGCAAGAATAATGGCATAATACCACCGCCTTTCATAGTAGTTGCGTCACTCCACATCAGAGACGCCCACCCGTGGAAGCCAGCCCATGCAGCACACGCCCCTCATCCCTGCGACACCCTGCCTTTCTCGTTCTAGGTGACATAAACGTTGAAAAGTGCTTAACTCACCGAGACAAACTTGGTGCACTTGATACCTTCCCTCGTGAAAAGTGCCACGATGATAAGGACGGAATTAAAAGTTATTGTTCCTGTAGAATCTCTCCCTCGCTGCGGCGCTAAGTCACTGGTGGGAAATGTGCTGCGAGGATCTAAGCGACGAGATAATTCAGTTTCATTCGTTCCGTTGTATATCATGTCCATTGTATTAAGTGATTCAGTGGCTTGTGTCTTTGATGGCTCTGAGATAATTTTTTTAAAGTTTTCTAGTGTGTAATTTTTTTTTTTTTTTACCCACAAAGGAGTGATGCAATGGATGTTGTTTGTGTATAGATAGGTTATGGATGCTATCGTGCATTGATACCCCTTACAAGTATATACTTCATTACTCGAAGATTTCTGAATACATCTCAAACTCTCATTTCTCGTTGTACCTGATTAACTCACACACACACACACACACACACACACACACACACACACACACACACACACACACACACAGTATATTTCAGGAGAAAATAGGTTCAGTGCAGCGGATCAAGCCCAGGCCATCACGCTCTACACACCGTGAGAGCGTCTCAATCCTGTCCGTACCTTCCTCCTTTCCTTCCTCCCTCCTTGCCTCATCACCCTCAACACACCGACGCTCATCTCTCGTTCCCGCAGCATTGGTCGCTCATCATTATGCCGCTTATCTCTTAGCTTTTGCTTCCCTTGGCACCGCGACAGTCACCAGTTTTTCTTGGCAGGCGCCCCACTTCTGGCCCCGGAAGATGAAAGTTTGGAAGGCCGCTCACTATTCTTGTTGCAAGTTTATGTATCCCTTGTGAAAGTAAGGTTTTATTTCGTGTGTTTATGCCAACTTTCAAGGATCATTGGTGCTCCACTTGGAACCCTCGTGACCTGTCGCGGGGAAAGGAGGGAGAACTGAAGCAAAAAAGAAATACAAAAATGGGGAAGGAAAGAGTGGGGAGGCGATGAGGACGTGGCTGGGAGAGATGTTATCCACTTGGCCTCCTCCGCCACAGCCACAGCACCCATTTGAGGCTCGCTTGCTCCCAGGTCGCGTGGGCAGCCCTCATAACCGCCAGTAAGTCAAGTTTCCTGCCAAAACTTTAAAGGCGTAAGTGTTCTAATATATATATATTTTTTTTACTGAAAATTTCTACAATACATATATATATATTTTTTAATAGCAGCATTACTTTGTTCTTGAGATTATAATAATAAAATAGTACTGCTAAAAAGTTGGGAGGTTGCCGGACTATGATTACTATTTTTTGCCAGATTTTCAGTATGAACACAGTGTTAAAGGGAAAAGTGGCTAAGGAACAAAAAAAATGTAAACCTTTCTGTTACGCATGTTACCTTAGCTAGTCCTGTCCACGAGTGTTAAAGGGAAAAGTGGCTAAGGAACAAAAAAAATGTAAACCTTTCTGTTACGCATGTTACCTTAGCTAGTCCTGTCCACGCTGGTGGGCCTCAATCAGCCCATCACGGCGCGGCAATGCTGTCTGCTGGCTGGCGGGGAGTGTTGATGCAAGTTGAATTATAAAACAAAAAGAAGTAGTGAAAGAGACTACTGCTTTATTCTGTGCAGACTCACACAGCTATTCATGTATTGATTTTAGTTAAGCAGAGAGACAGACAGAGAGAGAGAGAGAGAGAGAGAGAGAGAGAGAGAGAGAGAGAGAGAGAGAGAGAGAGAGAATCATTATATTCATGGCGGTGGATGACAAACAAAGAGCCACCGCTGCCATTCCTGAAGGCAGTCAGACGTGTGCAGCGGCTTTTCTTCTTGCTGAGTGCAGAGGCCGCGTCGTCTGCTGGAAAATTAGTCTGGTGCCATCAGCGTCTTGCCTTCGTCATCGCGGCGCTGCGTCAGCCTCTCTCAGATAGAAGCCGGGATCGTATATTGAGAAATTAGAACTGCGTCAAGAGATGATTGCCTCGCCAAGTGTTCTTATCCCTCAGCTTAGGGAACTCATCTCCTCAATCCTTACTCGTCTTCTACTGCATCAACCTCCTGTACATTCTCTCTCTCTCTCTCTCTCTCTCTCTCTCTCTCTCTCTCTCTCTCTCTCTCTCTCTCTCTCTCTCTCTCTCTCTCTCTCTCTCTCTCTCTCTCTCTCTCTCTCTCTCTCTCTCTCTCTCTCTCTCTCTCTCTCTCTCTCTCTCTCTCTCTCTCTCTCTCTCTCTCTCTCTCTCATTGCTCTCTACTCTCTCTCATCTCTCTCTCTCTCTCTCTGTCCTCTGTGACCGTAATGTTGCAACGTGAAGACCTGTCAGTAGGAGGAGGAGGAGGAGGAGGAGGAGGAGGAGGAGGAGGAGGAGGAGGAGTGAAGACCTGTCAGAGGAGGAGGAGGAGGAGGAGGAGGAGACATGAAGGTCATAATAGGTACGATGGTGCAAAAGGTACTAAAGTTGTGCTGGAGAGAGAGAGAGAGAGAGAGAGAGAGAGAGAGAGAGAGAGAGAGAGAGAGAGAGAGAGAGAGAGTGTGTGTGTGTGTTGTGTTGTGTAGGAAAAGAACATTTTCCATAAAATCAAATTTTTACGTATGGAAGAACAGATAGAAAAAGTTAAAGGCTTCCTCCCTGCCAAGCTTTTCCTTCAGTAATATCTTGGCAGGAAACAGATGATAATAATACGTGCCAGTTTTGAAGGAAATATTTACTTGAAGATTTTATGATGAAGAATAAAATTAGGGAATAAATTATGCTGCACTTCACCCTCTCGCAGTGAAATCTAATATTGTAGTTTTATTATTCTTTTGTTAATAATGAAATGCTGTTGCCACGACTCAATTGTTAGACAGGAGATGAAGAAAAATGTATCAAAATGTTTTATTGAAGAAAGAACTGTATTGGTAAAAAAAAAAAAAAAAGAGAAAAAGAAGACTACTTTTCGGAAATATTTATCAGCCTTGAGATTGAAATGATCTATCTATAGTTTTCCAGCTAACAACTGAAGCCAGGACTCCATTCCAAAGGCCAACAATTCTAATATTAAAAGGAAAAAAAATATGCGATGCTGATATCTGTGTTACAACTCCGCCCTTTTAATTTCATGCCGTTTCCTCCTGTAATTGTCATGTAATTTATTTGGAATAGTCGTTCTGAATTTATTTGATCGAAACTATTTAGTGTTTTTGAAAACGTCAATTAGATTCCCTTTAATTCTTCGCTCAGAGAGAGAGAGAGAGAGAGAGAGAGAGAGAGAGAGAGAGAGAGAGAGAGAGAGAGATACGAGCATGATGGGAACGGGAAACAGGAGAGTAAGAGCAGTATTAGCAGTAGTGGGAGGTGAGCGAGGCGAGAAGGGCCTGAGAAGGGAAGCAACAGCGGCATGTGTTGCACCCTTGAGAACTCGATTTAGAGGTTGAAAGCCACGTCAAACATGGCTCGAACGCCGCTTTCATGGCTACCACCCAAGGGAGCGAGGGAAGCAAAGGGAGCACGAGGAAATTGAGGATACGAGGAGGCAGGAAGGAGACATAACTAAGGGGACAGAGAGAGAGAGAGAGAGAGAGAGAGAGAGAGAGAGAGAGAGAGAGAGAGAGAGAGAGAGAGAGAGAGAGAGAGAGTATTATTATTTCTCTTTGTCGGATATGACGTGTTTTGTTAGGATGTTTATGCGTGTCTTGAATAAATATGTTGCGTCTTATTGAGGGTTTTTTTCCCGAGCCCGTGTGTGTGTGTGTGTGTGTGTGTGTGTGTGTGTGTGTGTGTGTGTGTGTGTGTGTGTGTGTGTGTGTGTGCGCGTGTGCGTGTTTACTAACTTCTTCCCAGACATTCTATCAGCACCAATATATTAAAGCCTTAAAGGAAAACTGCAATACATTCACTGAAATTGCATCTTATAAGTTTTTTTGGATGCTTTGATTTTCCTTAAACTTGAAATAAAAAATTATGTAAAGAATAATTTTGAAAAGCACAAAAAAAAAGTGAGTATTTTTAATAATTTAGTGTCTGTGTGTTTTCTGTTTTGTTAGGTTAAATAATTCAGAAGAAGTGATCAATTACCTTTTGCCATAGTGTCGTGAGAGGTCAAGTAGTAGAGAAATGGTTAGCGTATATCGACAAACCAGGACATTGGATTATCATGCAGGTCATTCGGCCATTTTCAGAAACACCTTCCCGTCTCACTGCGACAATTTTCCAAGCGCACAAAGACAACTACCAGGGTTTTTAAGACAGTTTTTTCCGTATAATAAACTAGAAATCTTGCCATTCCATCACCAATACTATAAAATTACTCTTAAAAACGCAAGTGTCTTCAAATGGAGGTTTTTGGAAAGCAGTGATCGTGAGAGAGCAAAGCATTTAAGAATACAGGCCATAGTAGGGAAGCATATGGAGTTAATTCTCTCTCTCTCTCTCTCTCTCTCTCTCTCTCTCTCTCTCTCTCTCTCTCTCTCTCTCTCTCTCTCTCTCTCTCTCTCTCTCTCTCTCTCTCTCTCTCTCTCTCTCTCTCTATCTATCTATCTATCTATCTCTCTCTCTCTCTCTCTCTCTCTCTCACGCACTTTTATTTATTTTTTTTTCATTCATGAGTATCCCTTGATTAATTAATCACGCAAAACAGTAAGAAATAAACTGGAGGGTATAAATAACGAGAGAGAAACTGAATGTAGCAAGAAAAAGGCAGATGAATGCCTGGAAAGTAATTAGAATTTGAGACACACACACACACACACACACACACACACACACACACACACACACACACACACACACACACACACACACACACACACACACACACACACAGAACGACTATGTTGAAGGAGTTTTTGAGGGGTGGGAAAAGAGAGCGCGATGGGAGGAGTAGGTCGGGGAACAAGCAGGAACAGCTCTGTGGCACATAAAGAAGGAAGAAAAAACGCGTGAACGAATGAGGGAAGGGACACAGCGCAAGCAAAGAGAGTCAAGAGCGGGGAGAGGGAGATCAGAAAAATGGCAGAAGGGAGAGGTGATGAGCAAAGACGAGGAGGTGGAGGGAGAGTAAAGAGTAAAAGGAAGAGGATACTGGGAAGAGGATTCATGTGGATGGCTTGTAATTCCTGAACCTGCCTGCATCTCTCGTATATCAAACATCTCTATTTCTCAGGTGAGGCAGCTATACACAGAACTGCGCTGGTAGAGTCATGACGAAGTGCAGAGGGACACTAGGTAGCGGGTTAGGGAAGTAAAGGGAGGACGGGGCTGTCTCTCTCTGTGTGTGTGTGTGTGTGTGTGTGTGTGTGTGTGTGTGTGTGTGTGTGTGTGTGTGTGTGTGTGTGTGTGTGAGGGAGTGGGTACTATGAGTGTCTCGCGTTGATGGATGACACGCATTCAAGGGATCTCTTAATTGTTGCGTCCCTGTGTTCTATTTATCTTACCTCCCTGCTGCTCCTCCCGCGACGTCACGTGTGTGCTGTTTATTTGCTCCGAGTTTTCGTTCTTAGGAGTGACAGATGGTGTGTGTGTGTGTGTGTGTGTGTGTGTGTGTGTGTGTGTGTGTGGCTCTTGTTATGTCTCTCAGCAGTGTTTCACAGTGTGGAAGCGGGCGCAAACACACACACACACACACACACACACACACACACACACACACACACACACACACACACACACACGTCCGGTAGCTCAGTGGTTAGAGCGTTGGCTTCACAAGCCAGAGGACCGGGGTTCGATTCCCCGGCCGGGTGGAGATATTTGGGTGTGTCTCCTTTCACGTGTAGCCCCTGTTCACCTAGCAGTGAGTAGGTACGGGATGTAAATCGAGGAGTTGTGTCCTTGTTGTCCCGGTGTGTGGTGTGTGCCTGGTCTCAGGCCTATCCGAAGATCGGAAATAATGAGCTCTGAGCTCGTTCCCGAGGGTAACGTCTGGCTGTCTCGTCAGAGACTGCAGCAGATCAAACAAACAGTGAAAGACACACACACACACGCACACACGCACACATGAAAACTTAAATTGTCGCCCTGTGGTGATAAAACCATATGATTTAATGCCAAGGTGAAGATTACTTTGTCCTATGCGTATTATTGTGACAAATTTGCAATGATGTAAATCTAAGCTGCCCACAAAGTTAATTTTCCTTGTATTTATTATGGAACTATAGTGCAAGTCTGTTTCGGTTCTATTTAATAGTCTTCCACGAATATCTCCAGATTAATATAACTCACGGTTTTACACATAAATGTGTGTGTGTGTGTGTGTGTGTGTGTGTGTGTGTGTGTGTGTGTGTGTGTGTGTGTGTGTAATTCACCACGGCCGTCTGCTGGTCACCCAGCCAGCATTTCCCATTACGGAGCAAGCTCAGAGCTGATATACAATTATTCGGGTAGGACTGAGACCACAACAAGCGAGGCCACAACCCCTCGAGTTATATCCCGTACCTGTTTACTGCTAGATGAACAGGGGCTACACATTAAGAGATTTGTCCTTATGCCTCGCCGCTTTCCGGGATTCGAACCAGGACCCTCTCGGTTGTGAGCCGAGCGTGCTAACCACTACACTACGCGGTGTGTGTGTGTATGTGGATGTGTGTGTGTATGTGTGTGTGTGTGTGTGTGTGTGTGTGTGTGTGTGTGTGTGTGTGTGTGTGTGTCACCTAGGTCGCCTGCTGGTCACCCAGCCAGTCTTCCCTATTACGGGGCGAGCTCAGAGCTCATAAACCGATCTTCGGGTAGAACTGAGACCACAACACACTCCACACACCGGGAAAGCGAGGCCACAACCCCTCGAGTTACATCCCGTACTTACTGCTAGGTGAACAGGGGCCACACATTAAGAGGCTTGCCCATTTGCCTCGCCGCACCGGGACTCGAACCCGGGCCTCTCGAGTGTGTGTGTGTGTGTGTGTGTGTGTGTGTGTGTGTGTGTGTGTGTGTGTGTGTGTGTGTGTGTGTGTGTGTGTGTGTGTGTGTGTGTGTGTGTGTGTGTGTGTGTGTGTGTGTGTGTGTGTGTGTGTGTGTGTGTGTGTGTGTGTGTGTGTGTGTGTATGAAGGTTTATAGGTAGATACACACACAGATGGATGAATAGACAGATGGATTAGTCTATATATTGACAAAGGCTAGTATACGTATATCATGGAATGTTGCAGTGAGATGGATCATGCCATAATTCTTCACGGCTCTGTGATTTATTGGCGCTTTTAAACACTGCACTTTGAACTTTTGATATTTCATCCCGGAAATAAAAAAAAAACCTGTGTGTTCTGAAACATAATATTTTCCAGACTAGTAAATGCAAATAGTGTTAGTGTATCGTAGAGTGTTGAGGGGAATGGCTTGAGGAGAGGCTGAGAGGCGACGCTTGACCGCTTCAGTGCTTCACTTCCATGGCAACGTGACCCTCAAGGGCTGTGAAGTGTGTTTCTTGATCAGCGTGGTGTGGCTCAGTTCGCTAGAAGACAAGCGGTGAAAAGTTCATGTCAAAGCTAGCCAGTGTGTGTAGTGAATTCTCAAGCAATATGCAATTACTTTCCGTGGAAGAGCAATCAACATGCCTGGGCTTATATTGATCAACTAAATAAAGCGGGGACTCATGCTATCTACTGTATTTAACGACCTGTCCTGTTCTACTCGCTCCCTTCTCCACCTTCCTGTCTCTCCCTTCCTCTTACCCTCCACTTCCTCTGCCTCGCTCTCCACTCAGCATTCTCCCTTTCCCTTTCCCTTTCCCAGAGGCACGTAACATAATACTATTCTCCTTATCTCGTCTCATCATCTAACCCCAGTGCATCCCTTCTCCCACTGCTGCCCTTCAGTCCCTCCCTGGGCTCCCTTTACTCTCGGCCCTTCGTCAGACCATCATATTTTCTTTACTGTGTCCAGGCGGCAGGTCCATTTTGTCTCCCTCTCTCGTTGGCAACCCCTCCATACAAATATGTGCCTGTGTGCCTCCCATACCAACTCTTCTTAGGTCATCTTTAACCAGTACATGCCGGGCGCCTGTCGCTCTGGTTATTGTTGGCAGGAGGGAGGAACGTGACACTGTAAACTGATGCTTCTATCAACAACTGCCACTAGTGATCAGGACATGTAGTGGAGTTCTTTTGCTCTTTTTTTATGTCATATCTAACTGAGGAGTATCAAGGACGGGCATCAATGTGAAGGTGGGATCAACTGTCATCAGGTGGATTTAGGTCACAGAGTTGCTATAACCTGGACACCTTTTATACATAGGTAGTCTTCTTGCTGTCATTGAATAATCATCCCTTCCATAATAAGTCCGACTAATGTCTTTGACCAAGGAAAAGCATCATGAAGAGGGACACTCATCACACTCTTGTTCTGTGTTTTTTTTCTTTAATGAGGAAGTCCCGTCCGTCCTTCATTATTTCTGCAAGGGACGAATCCCTGAAACGCTGACATCTCAATTATTCCAAGTGAGTGTCCTAGCGGGGCACCTGTGGCAGGCAGACGTGACAGCCTCAATCATCCAGCGGCAGTATTTCCTGCACTAATTGTTAATAACTGCCATCGTGGAGGCCAATATGGACACCAAAGCTATGTCTCTTGCATCACGCCTTTCACCTTCACCTTTAATGTTGTTGCCACTTGCGAAAAATGTTTGACTGCACTTGACGTTGAAAGAACACGTTAAAGATTATATGGTCCCACCAAGTTTCCTTTGTTTCCTATTTTTCTTTTCTTCATTTTTCTTTTTCCTCATTGTATACTTAACCTCACATTACATTTCACTTCACTTCGTCCTTGACGGGTAGACACTCTCATAAAAGGAATGCTTTCTTGTAATCATCGTTCCTTCGTTTCAGTGGTTTATTTTCTCACGTCCTTAATATCTCTACACTACCGCACCATTTTCCCCAAGTCATTACAGGCGTGCTCGGGGCTCCACCAGCGTGATCGTCATTTCCAAGGAAAGAATGATTATACTTGAGAAAGAGCATCGCACGTCTCCTCACTTCCCTTTCGCAGGCTCTTGGGGATAAAACTTCCTCCGTCAGGGTGTTTGGAACGGGAATGTTTTCAGATCGTGGCTTGCCGCTTCCGAGCCGTCTCGCACGCCACGACAAACAAGAATAACTTTTTTATCAGTCTTCAAGTTAGCTAGAACTCGCTTCCTTATTCTTGCTCTGTTTGTCCTCTGCGTGGATGAACAAGAGAGCGAACACGAGGAGTACTGGCGGGCAAAGACAGAGTTTTGACGCCTGGTGGTGGAAGGATAATGGCCAGGGAATTTTCGTACTCCCTGGGATAACTTTGTGTAAAGTTGATATTTTTTCTGTCGTACGAGTATGTGTTCCAGTGCTCAGCTCTGCACGTCCTCCTGTGTCTTCACTGTACAGTTATTACTTCCAGTGTGTTCCTATTTGATTACTTAAAGATGTCCTTTACGCACAGTGACAATGGTTCACCTCATCTAGCTTCACTTAAGGACTTGCGTCTCTCCTCCTTACTCCTGCAGCCGCACCACTCACTCGCCATCCTTTTGATTAACTCCGGGCATTAATAACTGCGTACTTTGTGTAGATCATTGATTCATGTGAAATAACATAATAACATAATCATACCATAATGATACACACGGAAGGAAAAGTTGGAAGTCTTATGTAGTCATAATATAATAAATAGAAAGCCGTGTACAGAAAGTGTTCATTCGTCCTGGATCTCATATTCAAGAAAAAAATTATGAATTTGGATAAAGTTATGTGTATCTGTATTTTATTTGCATGTCAGAATAGAAACAAAATTTAACTAGAACCTTTCTTTATTAGAGATTATACTGCGGTAAAAATTGAGACATGTACAAGACTTTCTAATGTTTCCTAATAAATATTCTGTTAACCCAAAGCCAACACATTTTTACCATGCCCGTAGATTAGTATTCAGAACATCCGCGGAGGCTGAAAGTATCGTCTTTTTTCCTCCTGCCACACTGCGTCGGGTTTCCTCGCCTCCTACGTAGAAGTCTCTGAGAAATTAATTAATCCATTCATTTAGCATTCTTTTAAGTCTCCTGCTGCACGTCATTTCACTTCAAGGCCCATAATCCCCTTTAGGCTTACAAGACACACACACACACACACACACACACACACACACACACACACACACACACACACACACACACACACACACACACACACACACACACACACACACATACATATGCTCGTACATCTTACGAAAGGAAATGTTAGTGAAGGTGACGGTAATTAAATACAGCACAACACCACCTCAGCATGTTAGATTGTTGTTGTTGTTGTTGTTGATGATGTTGATGAAGTGGTGATGGCGGTGGTGGTATCGTTTATTTTCTTCGTTGTCGTCGTCGTTATCCTCATCCTCGTCATCACCACCATCACCACCATCATCTCCTGTTCTCAATACACCTCTATACCACCAACAGTACCGCCACCACCATATCTGAACAAACACACGCTGGGACAAGGTAACAAGTCCAACGTTATACTTCATCTCGGTATCTCCTGTTGAGGCGTGACGTGGCGTGGCTTGGCTTGGCGTGGCGTCGGTCCTTGGCTGCCTCTGCTCTCGACGAGCGCGTGTAGGTCTCCTTGTGAGTAGCAGCAGCACTGTAGATTAAAGCGGAATACCTTGAGGCAAAATTTTAAAACATTAAACATATACAAGTAATGACTTAATTTGTTCAACTGGTTATGATGAAATTTTCAGTTTCATAATGGCTTTTTTTCTATCAATTTTTGACGCGATATCACCTGGAGAGATAATCACTCTATTAGGCATTTCGTTTAATTATTGTATAAATCCACAGAGATAAGAGAACATGTGTACCAGTGTTGAAGCCTCGACACACAAAGAGTGAAATGGGTAGTGCGTATCGAAGCATCAATGAATCGATATTAGTAAGAACTTCAGTGAACCTGCACTACCTGGCTTTACCTGCGCTAAGCCTTATTTGCACTAAACACACTTTCATCGTTGCAAATACTCTGCTTGCACAACTATTATCCGTTTCAAAATATATATACTGTTTTCCTTTTTATACCATCTCCACCAATTGTAAGAGGATGCTAGTCTGGTAGAAATTTCCAGTTAGTTATGGATGTGGCAGTATTTCGTGTAAAGGTATTATCAAATGTTGTTTGATTGTGAGTTCCTGTAAAGGCGTGGTGCGCTTGTGTTTCTCTTGATGTTAGCAGACGTCGGAGCCACGGACGGAGATAGGTTGTGTTGTATTGAATGACACAGACAGGGAAATAATGGGGTGTTTATCGAATCGAGAATGTAACACAGGCTTTTTCACTAAGGTGGGGCGCCTAGCATCATCAGCATAACGAAGGTGGTATTTGTGAAGACGTAGGGAAAACAATAGACACATCTTTCTACAGTAATGGAAGGCAGCTTATCACTCCTAAGAAGCCGCGGATAGGAAAGCGTTCATCTTGTTCACAGAATCCCACACTGAGGAACAGTACTGTAACCTCTCTACTGAAAATAGAGAAGCATTTTTTTCTAAGAGACATCACTAAGCACCTCAAGACCGCATTAGTTTCTTTGTGACATTACCTTTCTTATTGCAATGTGAAGTACGTTTATCTGAAAATAGAGGAACTGATAATTTTTTTTTCCTGAGGCTACTAAGCATCTCAAGACAGCATTACTTTCTTTGTTACATTACCATTTTGAACTCCTTCAGTACCAGGACGTGTTTTCAAGGTCATTCTGGTTACTATTTTGGCAATTTTATACAGCTTCAGAAACTAATATTGCGATTAGAATTGTAAAGACTCTGGCAATTAATCTTTCGACCTCCATAGACCCTTCCTGATACAAATAGAATCGTCTGATCACACCCAAATAATCAAGGAAAAAATGCGTCTCAGTATCGAAGGGAGTTAATGCAATGCGAAGTACGATTTTCTAACTGCCATCCTGTATTCCGAACCATAGACAACTCTTGTGAAATCTCAGCCTTGTCACCCACACCCACTCAACGTCGCTGCTGTGGGAAGGGAGACAGTAGTTGGTGTAGGGAAAAAAAGGATGCACGCCCCTCATAGCAACTTTATTGAGTCATAATCTGGGCGAGTGAAAAAGGAATGCTTGGTGGCGGGAGGCGTTACGAGGGAGAGATAAACACCACCCTCTCTCTTCTCGTGAACTCCTCCTTCGTATTACCAACTATTGTATTTTACACACTACGCTTAGGCGAAGTCATCCGTATTTTGACAGGGAATCAATACGTGTTTGCTGATTTTCTGTTTGTCGTGGGTTTACTGTAATGGTGGCGTTAGGTTTACTGGTTCACGTGATACTTCTTGCTTGGCTTCTGCAAATTCTTCTTCTTCCTTTTCTTTTTTTCTTGTTCTTCATTTTCTTCTTGTTTTGTTATTGTTCTTCATGTTCTTCTTGTTATTGTGGTTCTTCTTGTTCTCCTACATTATTATTGTTTGTATTATTATTACTATTATTATTATTATTATTATTATTATTATTATTATTATTATTAGTAGTAGTAGTAGTAGTAGTAGTAGTAGTAGTAGTAGTAGTAGTAGTAGTAGTACTATTATTAATGTTATCGTTATTAATATTTTCATTTTTACTACTACTACTACTACTACTACTACTACTACTACTACTACTACTACTACTACTACTGTTGATATCATTTTTCTTTACTGCTGTTGTTATTATGAATATTTCATGTTAACGCGAACCCTTCTTCTCTTTCACAGGTAGGTGAGTGAGTGAGTGAGCGGAAATGCGGCGTAAATCGTGTGAAAAGCAGAGCAGCAAGGGTCATTAGGTAAGGAAGTGTGTTATTGTGCAAGGTGCTTTGTGATGGATCAGGGTAATGACTTGTACTATTGTCATCATCATCTTCATCATCGTCATCATCATCAACATCATCATCTTGCGTCCTTTGTCTGCAGATCTTTTTTTCTTATTCTTTATGTGGAATATTATCAATTTACTACTACTACTACCACCACCACCACCACTACCACCACTATCATCATCACCATCACCACCACCACCACCACCATCATCATCATCACCATCACCACCACTACCATCATCATCATCATCATCACTTCTACCATCATCATCATCACCACCACCACAACCATCATCACCACCACCATCACCACCACCACTACCATCATCACCATCACCATCACCACCACCACCACCATCACCACCACCACTATCATCACCACCACCACCACCACCACCACCACCACTACTACCACCACCATCACCATCACAATAGCAACAACAACAGAAACAACAAAAACAACAACAACAGCAACAATTTAAAAAACAAAACAAGAGAAACAGCAACAACAACAACAACAATAACAACACCCAGCAATCACCATTATCCTGCCACAGCCACCACCATTACTACCACAACCAACACTTTTTGCTCATCGTGAAAAGACAAGAGTCGCTGCAAAAAAAGAAAAAAAAAAGAAGAAACGCCGCGGTGAAGTGCCTCATTAAGGCAACAAATATAAAGACTGAAAAATTAAACATTTAAGTAGAAAACGCAGATGAGGAAAAATATATAAAAAAGTTGTGCGTCTCTCTCTCTCTCTCTCTCTCTCTCTCTCTCTCTCTCTCTCTCTCTCTCTCTCTCTCTCTCTCTCTCTCTCTCTCTCTCTCAAAAGAAAAAAAAAGTCACTTCTTTCATGATCACTCACTTTTTAGTATTTGTGTGTGTGTGTGTGTGTGTGTGTGTGTGTGTGTGTGTGTGTGTGTGTGTGTGTGTGTGTGTGTGTGTGTGTCTGTTTTTGTGTGTGTGTGTGTTGGTAAAGAGCGAAATTTCCATTAATTTGAATTAGTAAGCTTAACTTTTCTCTAGAACTTTTATTTAATAAGCGGCAATATATCATTAGTGCAAGTAATTCCATTTTCTTTTCTATACTTATCTTTTTCTTTCACTTTCCGGCTGATTCTCTGTGGTTCGTACGTCTCGCAGCTGTAATCAGGATGGCGCTCGGCGGGACTGAGTGATGGATGAGAGGAACAGACGAGTAGATGTGTAGACCAGTGTTGTAGAGCTACCATCACCATCACCATCACCATTGCTACCATCACCATTACCACCACTGCCAACACCCACCATTACCGGCAATAACACCACCACCAAACACCACCACCACCACCTCCACCACCACCACCGCTGCCGCAACCACCACAGCCGCAACAGGCAACGCGATCGCTTCTATTGTGGAACTGAAGAAAAAACGGAATTGACTGTCAGAGTTTTCCTTCAAGGTGAATGGACTCCTGTCAAGCCGCATTTTCTTCGAGTAGATTGCGTTTATATTTTACTTTTCCGGTGTTTATTCATTTTTACCACAGGACGGTTTATGTATATTGGTTCCCCTCCTTTTTGTTGCTCCCCGAACTCTTTTATTTCCGTATATGGTGGGCAGAGGGCGGGAGGTAGCTCGGGGCGGTGTGTTCTGATGAAATGGGGAGTAAAGGAATGGTGATGGTGGTTGGTAGTGGTGTTGGTGATGGTTGTGATTATGGTGTTTGGATGTTTCGGGAGTGCGATGGTGCTGTGGTGATGGACTTAGCCACTAACTACACATTATTTGTTTATTATTTTGTTGTTATTGTTGTTATGGTTATTGTTGTTGCTGCTGCTGTTGTTGTTGTTGTTGTTGTTGTTGTCTTTGTCCTCAAATCGTCAGGTCTTATCGTTGACTGTCAGGAAGTTTCTTGAAAATTCGTGATTAGTTGACCGGGATCATTTGGAAGTTATATTTTGGTAAAGACTGAAAAATCGAAGGTTTTGATGGAACGGCGTCTCATGAGAGGCATTTGTTGTATGAATACTTTTATTCTGCAGTTTTTTTTTTCTTCAATGCAATTTTCGCTGCATTTTCTTCTTCCGCGGTGGAGGTCAGTGACTTCAGCCACAAACAAGCTCACAAAACACACGGAATAGAAGAAGAGCTTCATTGTATTTTTCCTGACGGGAGCAGTCGACGCCGCACCGCCTCGCTGTTCATGTCCTCTTCGAACTCCCGGGCAATTCTTTACAAAGAAGAATAAAAAAAAAAAAGAATCTGCAGTAAGTTCGCATTTGAAACATTCAGTAACTTCACACACACACACACACACACACACACACACACACACACACACACACACACACACACACACACACACACACACACACACACACACACACACACACACACACACACACACACATCCTCACTTTAAGAACAGTCACTGTCTCGCCATTCTGAAGGTGGTTGGGTACACTAGTCTGTCTGGTTTCTATCAGGCGCGGCGGGTCTTTCACTATCACGCCGGCGGCTGCAGGACGCGGTTCCGCTGGAAAACTAATTCTGCTCATCCAGAAGCATGGTTTTGCTCTTAGTGTTATTATTATAGTTGGTGTTATTATTTTTTCTGCTGTTGTTAATGATTGCTCGCCTAAAGTGTGTAGTGCAAGGCTGGAGCCAAGGTCAAGCCTATGGAGAGAGGGGGGGGGAATTGTATCCACTCTAGAATGTATGAATATATATCACTTTTGTTTTCTCGTTTTACCATGATATATTATTTGGATATCATTATTTTGTCAATACATATATTGGAAATAATAACAATGGACCATGTCATAAATGATGGATTGGTAATGAAGGTGGTGATTAAAATATGTAGTTGTAATGGTGATTATGACGATTGATTATGACAATAATGATAACTATAAAATAGATAATATTGATAATGATGATAATTACTATAAAGATGATAATAACGATAGTAATAATGATGATAATAATAATAATGATAATAATGATAATAATAATAATAATAATAATAATAATAATAATAATAATAATAATAATAATATCAATAATAATAATAATAGTAATAATAATAATGATAGTGACAAGAAGAAGAAGAAGAAGAAGAAGAAAAGAAGAAATAATAATAATACGAAGAAGAATAGAAGAAGAAGAAGAAGAAGAAGAAATAATAATAATACGAAGAAGAGAAGAAGAATAAGAAGAAGTAGAAGAAGAAGAAGAAGAAGAAGAAGAAGAAGAAGAAGAAGAAGAAGAAGAAGAAGAAGAAGAAAATGATAATAATGTCGATAACTATAGTAACAACCACAGCAACAACAACAACAACAACAACAACAACAACAACAACAACAATGGTAATAATAAGAGAAAGAGCACCATATATACTCTAAGGGCCGCACACCAGAAAAGTTTAGTGTTATTCCCTCAACCATAAAAGTGGAAAACGAAACAAAAGAAGTAAAAGAAAAAAGAAAAAGAAATGCGAAAGTTAATATTGGTGTGTGTACCTGTATATGCGTCTTCGTACTGTTATTATACAAAACTATATTCAGTGTACCCTTTACATTTGAAATATTGAACAGTAATTTGATATTGGTTTGTCAGTGGCGAGAATATTGGTGAACAGAAGCTGCAGGAGTGTGCGAGCTATGCCGGGAGTGTCCAGCTGCACCAAATTTGGATTGGTTTTCTTTCATTTTGCATATTTCTCTGCCACCACTAAGAAGAATGTTGTCCTGCTTACTGAGAAGAATGAGAGAGAGAGAGAGAGAGAGAGAGAGAGAGAGAGAGAGAGAGAGAGAGAGAGAGAGAGAGAATGCCGCTCAGATACTGTGGCGCTGCAGGTGGTGGCGGCGGCCTGGTGAAGACTCCCAGAAGTGGCTGCACTAGAAATGTATTTCCCTTGACGTCACTCGCATTTCCAGATATTCATTGGCTCTAGACACGAAGCCCACTCCGGAACAGCCAGCTCAAGGACTGTGAAGCTTTGGTGCCGCCAGGGCCGTAATGCACGCGGTGAGAGGGAGGAGGGGAGGAGGTGTGAATCTCATATTGGAGTACACCATCGGATTCCCATCTCGCACTCAGCCGCAGCCCATGATTCTCTGCAGTGAAGCACCAGTGACGCCTGCTGCTCTGGCGAAGGGGAGGCGGAAAGACGGAATGGCGTACTGTGTTGAATGTGAACAATTGTGTGTAACAAAGTTGACATTGGAATTGAAGTGTAATAAACCATGCTGTAGCCGGCATAATTTGAATAATTTGTACATTCTTTCAAAGTTAATATAAAGGTGCACCACAGTCAAGCAACGGGTAGTCGATGAGCGGAAAAGCCGAATTTCTTTCTATTTAATATATATATATATATATATATATATATATATATATATATATATATATATATATATATATATATATATATATATATATATATATATATATATGCAAAATATTCTTCGGTGTATATATGGATGCATGGATAAATGTAAAGATATAAACAGATATTTTGTTAAGATAACATTTGTAAATATTTACCACCCGCAAGTTATCTGGCACCAATATTTCTGTGAGGCGTGATACATGGAGCACGTCAGGATAAGTTGTATATAATTCACAAATATGAACATGACATTCAAGTATTCTGTCACGAATTTCTCACAACCTTGTCGTGTCCAGCTTGCGTGTCCCGGGCCGTCATGCATCAACAGTCTCCAGACAATATTTTACCGTTGGAAGAAATATAACGCATTGTTTCATTCTTGCTTTTTCTGCCTCTCCTGACGCTATAAAAGAGTGGATGGAGGCAGCTGCGTCTGCGCCCTCTGTGCCCTGTGTCTTATCTTTCTATCACTCTTCGCACTATCACCTTGTGTAGTTTAGATAGCAGGGCAGATATTATCGGCAAAGCATTTAAAGTAATGAGGAAAAAGTTCCTGTTGCTGACCTCCCACTCTCCTTAAGTGGCTGCCTCTGCCCTGCCGAGCGAGGGAGTGAGAAAGGGAGGGAGAGGCCCTGTATGTGCGGGTAGGTGTGTGGCGTGGAAAGGGCGTAGGAGGGCGGGTCACTGGCCAGCCCTCCATCAAAGTGTTATTACCAGAAACACCTTTTCTTCCACAGCCAAAGGGAGACCTAACAGCCGAACTGACCTTTAAGCGAGAACACTTGGCTTGAAAACCTAATAGACTTGTAAGCACATTGTGGTGGTGCGTCTGTTCAGAGGCCTGGCCTGGCGAGGAGAGATGGGGTGCTTCTAAACCTGTGCTTTGTAGAAGGGGAATGATATACTTTTTTTTTTGTCAACCGTGACCAATTTTCTTTTTTTTCTGCAGGTAGCTAACGCTGTTCCTACTAACATTATAAGTAGCTTTGTGAAGGTGAGCGCCGATCCACACTTCCCAGCACGGTCGCTGAAAGGAAAGTGGCGAGGTGCAGGAAGTGGCAGGGGGTTGTAGTTTCACGGACGCTTGGATTTGAGGCACCAGGAATTTGGAGTCTGTGGTAATTAAAGTTTTAGCGGAGAAGAAACACCTTTTATTTCGGCTTCCTGGATAAAGTTTTGTGGGCTGCGATTGTGCAGCTTTGGTGATCCTCTTGAGCACTTTGTTCACAAACAAATGCAAGACGTAGACAGGGGATTAACGCATATACATGTAAACCAAGGGATATAAATGAAAGAGTATCGCACAGGCGCTATAGGCCTTACCGTAAAAAAAAAAAAAGAATAAAAGGACTTTATAAAAACTATTTTTGTTTGCTTTAGTCTACTCGTTCAATGGAATAGAACAGAGATTCAAGTTCACTTTCAATTTGCCGTCAGCATTGTATTTATGCTGCATTTGTTGAGTCACATAGCATGTTAGTTGTCCATAAGAGTGACATTAGGTTTGTGGCAGACGTGCTGCAAACTGGCTGAGTAGTGGCTGATGCAGTTAAGCATACGAGTACCACACTCCACGCCACACCCAAGCCAGCAGTGGCGTGTGTCCAACGAGCCCCCGAACGACACTCGGAGGGTGGAGGTGAGGGGTCTCAGGGGCCGCCTTGCCTTGTCTTTGTCGTGTCTGTGATGTCCGTGTGACGCAGGAGAGCAGTGCTAGATCTTTACCCGTCAGTAAGGAAGAATATGAGGTGTGTGTGATCAGAAAATGTGAGGCAATATTCCAGAATTGAATATTACGTTCTTTTCTCTTGATTTTTTTTTTAAGAGAGCTAATATTATTTCCTCCACATTTGCATTTTTTTCTTCTCGTGGAAGTCAACTTTATATTATTGTTCATGCAGTATATCATCATTAGCTCATGCATTGCTCTCTATGTGAAGGAAAACGTGTTTGCCATCTTGCATTTGCATTATATAAGGCTAAGATCTGGAACGGGAAAGGAGACAAATGACACTTCCAGCTTTCCTTTCTGCCTTAAGGATATTATGATTGGGTTGAAGAGTGATGCAAAGTGTAATATAGGAGCGTTTTATTTTTTACTTTGAATCTCTAGTGTGTCATCAGCGTTTGGTCAACCAGGGGAGTTTTTATTATGTATTGCACCAGTATTTGGTTTGACGTAACACGGTGCTTTTGTCATTTGAAATGATTTCCTGGTAAGTTGTCCAGTGTCGCGGACTTTCTCATTCTTTGCGTTGCTCAGCTAGTGATGGAGTCTAGCAATGCAGCAGGAGGATGGAAAGTGTGTGATAGAAACTTATTATTCC
The DNA here is from genome assembly GCF_017591435.1 of Portunus trituberculatus. Taxonomy (NCBI): domain Eukaryota; kingdom Metazoa; phylum Arthropoda; class Malacostraca; order Decapoda; family Portunidae; genus Portunus; species Portunus trituberculatus. Next base: position 35,658,331 of record NC_059295.1, read on the forward strand.
TTCATTATCCTAGCAGAGTCCTCAGTGTTCGGGAAACTCTCATTATAAATAGTTTTAGTTTGTGTGTGACTTATAAAAAGCATCATATGCCTTCCTCGCTCTCTCCTCCGTCCTCCATACACACACACACACACACACACACACACACACACACACACACACACACACACACACACACACACACACACACACACACACACACACACACACACACACACACACACACACACACACACACACACACACACACACACACACACACACACACACACACACACACACACACACACACACACACACACACACACACGCCCGGTAGCTCAGTGGTTAGAGCGCTGGCTTCACAAACCAGAGACCGGGGTTCGATTCTCCGGTCGGGTGGAAATATTTGGGTGTTTCTTTTTTCACGTGTAGCCCCTGTTCACCTAGCAGTGAGTAAGTACGGGATGTAAATCGAGGAGTTGTGACCTTGTTGTCCCGGTGTGTGGTGTGTGCCTGGTCTCAGGCCTATCCGAAGATCGGAAATAATGAGCTCTGAGCTCGTTCCGTAGGGTAACGTCTGGCTGTCTCGTCAGAGACTGCAGCAGATCAAACAGTGAAACACACACACACACACACACACACACACCCGTGTGGTGCAAGATATCTTCACCACCGTGAGTCGGCCATCATTACGTGGAGTCATTCACCGCTCTGCCGTGGACACCAAAACGTCGATGTCCGGTTCCCCGTGAATCCCTCTAATTTCTTGTCTTGTTTGGGTGAAATTCAGCGGTTCCATTTGGACTCGTCACGAACATCACGCGCGGCATAGGGGAGCGTGAAGAAGCGAGGAAGAGGAGAGATGAGCTGCAATCAGCCAGCCACTACAAACCAGAGATGGGAGTAGAAGGGCTGGCCACCACAAAATTAGCGGCTTAATAACTTTAGGAACTTGGGCCACAGATGACATCATTCACGTAACTTAGCTCATTATGCGCCTCAGCCTTGAGCCAAGTTCTCCAGCACAACTTCACGATATTAATTTCAAGTTTGACGGGTCGGCTTAGAATGAGTTTTCTTGAACTCCCGGTTGGCATCCGGGATCTGGCCTAGAATATTACACTGGGGATCTCGGCAGCTGCTGGTGACTACATGCACACCGCGAAGGAAAGGTGTTCTGAACAACTCCATTTTTGTGGCTCCTTAGCTCAGTCCATTTTTTTCTGCTACCACTCGCATCCTCTTAGGTATTCGTACTTGGGACACTTCACTCACTCACGCAGACAACAGTGAAACAACATAGGTATGAAGAGAAAGGCAGAACCGCCCTGGTTTAAGGCAGCCAAATGAAAACAGTCGCTCGGAACAAGAAACACATTGGCTTTAGCACTTGCTTAGCGCGTTTCTGTTTTTACTTCATGATTACGCAACCATCACGGCTCAAAAACATGTCTTTGAAAATATATGAAAAAACTAACTTTTTATTCTAATACGAAAGCCATCCATGAAAAGAGAAAAAAAACATGGTCTTTTAATATTAACGAACATAAAACTTTGAACATGTGTAAGGTCAAAGGACAGAGGGAGCTTTGTTTATTGGATGTAAATATGGAATAGTGAGGTTCCTCCCAACATTTAATACTTTATACTACAGGCCTGTCGCCAAGTAGTGCTGGCTCCTCTAGCGCCGGCTGGTGGGCTGGGCAGTGCTGCTTCGTCGCATTGTCGGTATGCGGTGAAGGTGTTGTGTGCTGCACTGCTTTCCTCCTCGTCACTAGTAATCATTTATTCCCTCACCCCTTCCTCGCATTCCTCGCCTCGCCATCACTCGACCAGCCCTCCACCTCACCGCCTCTCGTAAACCAGGACTGCCTCACGCGTCACCCCAATCCCTTACTTATTAGCACTACCTCGTTACCTGGATCATTCCCTTCCCCCAACACCCTCACCCCCACCTTCCCCACCTCTCTCTCACACACACACTCTCTCTCTCTCTCTCTCTCTCTCTCTCTCTCTCTCTCTCTCTCTCTCTCTCCTGACACACACACACACACACACACACACACTCACACACATACATACATACATACATACATACACACACACAGCGTACCCTCCCATTCCTTTCTCCTTGCCTCCTGCCCAAATGCTCTCTCTCACGTCATCTCCTTTAATACTAGGATAAAGCATTTGAGTCCCCCGAGGTTGAAGTTATTGTCCCCTGCTTTACGGGTTTCTTTAAATCTTAGGAATGCTTTAGCCAGGAACACTGGGCGACACTGATGGCCTTTTCGGTGTGTGGGGGAGTGAGAGCTCTTCCGTGTGTGTCTGGTGTTCTTAGAGGATGGAAGGTTGGGGTGGTTGGTGAGCATTGAAGCTTTGATTAAAGGATGTTCTGAGTTAGTGTTAGTTTAATTAGTTTTTTTATTGGGTTCTTGGTGGTTTATGTTTGTGTTGTGATGGTGATAACTATTGTTTGGTTTGTAAGAATGGTTAAGTTATTGATTTTTTAGTAAGGATATGACGTTAATGGGCAAGACTTTCTATGAACTTTTACTCCAATCATATTTCAGTGTACAGTACGCTTATCATACCACTATTATGTTCACCTCACTAACGCAAAAAACTAACTGGTATCGAATTCCTTCATCTCTCACACCTGTGCATTCCCGATTTCCCTTTAGCCTACGATTTTAAGTGTTTTAAAAGAAAATTATGGAAACATCTCAAAAGCTATTTATATAAAGAAAAAATCACCCATTGGTCAAGTACCTTTACAGATTATAAGATTTAGATATGTGATTTCATTTTTTTTTTATTTTAATGTTATCAGTGTATTGAGGAATCAAATGTTAGAAACAAATACTCCAGGCAGTCTATTTAGTTTAATTCCTTCAGTACTGGGATGCATTTTGATCTTCATTATTAGGTATGATTAGACCATTTTATTGACATTAGGAAGGGTCTAAGGAGGTCATAAAATTAATGGCCAGAGTCTTCGCTATTTTAATCCTACATAAGTTTCTGAAGCTGTAGAAAATCACCAAACAGTAAGCAGAAGGAATATGGAAACGCGTCCTAGTACGAAAGGGGTTAAGAAAAAATAACACTAAAAACAAAGAATAGAAAACATTAAACCACCTTCTCCAATCCGTAACGCTTTGCAGTAATGTGACGAACCACCAAAGCGACGCACAGTTCCCGTTAATGTGGCCTGTATGTTTTGCGGGACGAGGAGAAAATGACCGCTGGGATGAAGGAGAACACCCACGAGAGGGAGAACGAAAAGAAAATACGCAGGAGAGAAGGCCACACTTGCCCTTACTGGCCACATGCACTCTCCTCACGGCTGCACCATTAATTTACTCACCTGATACGCCAGCAGCAGGTGAGGTGTGGGAAATTTGGTGAGGTAATCAACCCTGCTATCCACTCTCTCTCTCTCCCTCTCTCTCTCTCTCTCTCTCTCTCTCTCTCTCTCTCTCTCTCTCTCTCTCTCTCTCTGGTCCTTATGGAAATGAGAACTGGTCTTATACGTTTACCAAATCCCTTTATAGTTTCTCAGTATTTATTTCCTGGTTATTGTTGTGTTATTCATTCTTTTTTCTAGTATACCGTTCAGACGTGGACTCAGCTTCTCATATTTTTTCTTTATTCGAGTATTGTTTTCTTTTTCTTCTATACCGCATCTAAGAGTAAATTTTGGTTGTGTAAAGATTGTTTGTGTAAATATATGGTTGTATTATAGGGTTGTGTTAAGGTGGCTGCGTGTTATGTTATGTAAATTGTTGTGGTTTTCATTCGCCAGCTCTTGTCATTTCCCCGCGGGCATCGTCTGGCTTGTCTGGGTGTGTTGTGAGCGATGGCAGCCTCAGGTTGAATATATTTGCATTCTGCTCACCATGCACTCTGATACAGACAGTCTTGGCTCTAACCACTTGGTTACATATTGAGTTGGTTTGGTCAAATTGTTTGTTACGGTTGCTGTGATCATATCTGATATATTCAATGCTTTTGACTGCACTCTTTAGGGAGTGGCATGTTCAGTGTGTCTTTTCTGTATTTTTTTTTATGATTTAGACCATTGTCCCATACTAAATTTAAAAAAAATATATTATTGTTATTGTTGGGTTTAAGTGCCCCTGTGAATAAACCAAATATGATAGCTACTTGAGAGAAAAGAAAAGAAAATAAATATACGGTAATGAACACAACATGTAACTGTATTTATAAGTATTCTGTAAGAACGAAAACAAAAAAAAGTTGAGACACAAATATAAGTTGTTCCAAGTCTCCATTCCAAGTTTGACGGTGAAACGATGAAAATGTCTTTCGTTGCCCATGAGTTTGGTGCTCTTCCTATAATGACCCATGACAATTGATTCGTAGCCAGATAGAAAGTTGTATTTTTCAGATTGTGTTGCATATATGTAATTTTCAGAGTTGTCAAGAAGGTTTCACTTATGTATGGGTTCCCTTGCTCCATTCTCACGACATCAGGTGTGCTTTCAGCAAAGTAATGCGTGAAATCCTTTGCTTCTCACGCTAGTCTGCCATTCCTTATCAGAAGCACGTTTGCCTTTCTCCCCTCTATTTTACCTTGACCTTCCTTCCTTGTCATTCTTTGACTGACATACACTTGGCCTTTCATCCTCTCTTCCTGCTCTTCACTGCTGCATCTCAGGTTTCCACACACGCCACACAAACCAGAACTTTTTAGATACCATTTCGACACGCCTTCTGATCAACTTTGGCGTGACGTGGCGTGGCTTAGCGTGAAAATGTAAATAAAGATGATAAAAATAAAAAAAATTGTATGAAGAAATGTGATTGTTAATATTATACTTAACCTTCAAAAAAGGAAAGACATGCGAGTCCATGTGGTTCTTGCAATACGTTGACAAGAAAGACGTCTTATTGATCTTCAGCTGCATGTAAATGTCAGCAAACAGGCAAAGTGTACTAGAGACTGGTTCCTGTGTGTGTGTGTGTGTGTGTGTGTGTGTGTGTGTGTGTGTGTGTGTGTGTGTGTGTGTGTGTGTGTGTGTGTGTGTGTGTGTGTGTGTGTGTGTGTGTGTGTGTGTGTGTGTGTGTGTGTGTGTGTGTGTGTGTGTGTGTGTGTGTGTGTGTGTGTGTGTGTGTGTGTGTGTGTGTGTGTGTGACGTGTAGTGGTGTGACCTCGATCAACTCGCCTTCACCCTAGTGCTATGTGAAACATACTCATGATTACCGTGTTGATGAATATAATGGTGGTGGTGGTGGTGGTGGTGGTGGTGGTGTTATTATTGTTGTTGTTGTTGCAGGTGTTGCTTTTACTGATAGAAAACTAGATGTAAGACGAAGAATAATTAAATAAAAAGCGAAATGAAAAAGAATTTCACCACATTGTCTTGAAATATAGACTAAGAACCTGAAATATAACTCTCTCTGCTATATTACGTCTTCAAATATTTACATTTTAATAATGGGTCATTAATGCAGAAAGGTTCACACTATTGCCGTGAAGGAGGGTGATTGGAAGATGGAAGTGGTGAAACATAGAAAAGTGAGTGATGGGGCAGCAAAGGAAGGGTGAATAATACAGAAGAGTAAGATACTTGCGTTCTTGCAGCCAAAGTTAAAGTCTTTGTCTATTGAGTATTTTTTTTCCGGTATGTCAAATTTCATCGATCTCCAGAAACAACGTCATGAGGGTTCGGAATAAGGAACTAAAGGTTAAATAGTTTCTGAGTTTAAAGATTACCGATAGAGCAGAAGGACAATGGGATCTTGCGACGGACTCAAAAAGTTGCTCTAAAGATTGAATCTTCTGTTGAGAGACTTTTAAGTTATTGATGGAGTTTGGATTAGATTGCTAAGATTTCAGGGACATGGGAAAGTTAACAAGTCATGGGTGTCACGGTGGAGTACAGATTTCTTGTCTGTGTCGGAGGGTTAGGTGAGATATGTCACAGTAGAGTAAATTAGTGAGGTCAATTACAGTTAGGCATGTGTGTGTGTGTGTGTGTGTGTGTGTGTGTGTGTGTGTGTGTGTGTGTGTGTGTGTGTGTTTCACTGTTTGATCTGCTGCAGTCTCTGACGAGACAGCCAGACGTTACCCTACGGAACGAGCTCAAAGCTCATTATTTCCGATCTTCGGATAGGCCTGAGACCAGGCACACACCACACACCGGGACAACAAGGTCACAACTCCTCGATTTACATCCCGTACCTACTCACTGCTAGGTGAACAGGGGCTACACGTGAAAGGAGACACACCCAAATATCTCCACCCGGCCGGGGAATCGAACCCCGGTCCTCTGGCTTGTGTGTGTGTGTGTGTGTGTGTGTGTGTGTGTGTGTGTGTGTGTGTGTGTGTGTATGTATGTATGTATGTGTATTTGTGTTCCTGTTTGTGTGTGTGGAAAACATTTTTTTCTCTTGTTAAAGGTACCGATGGTCGGTTTGGTGTTGGCCAATATTTATTAGTCTATAACTTTATAATGTTATAATCGGTGTTCCATGCATAATGTGATTGCCGTCCCTGTGCAAGGGGTCCGCGTTGACAGGTGCAAGGGCGTGGGGCAATTATACATTTTCCCGACAGCGTAATGAGTCGGTAATGAAGCCAATAGGGTGTTATTGCTCGCAGGTAAAAGCATGATAAACTAAAAGTGTAATGGTGGAATGGTGTTTATATGAAAGAGACTTTATTCCCTTTAAGTGATGAAGGCTTCTGAAGTAAGAAGTGATTACTTTTAACCAGAGCTCTTCCAAAAAAGTGAACACAGTGAATGATTCACATCACACCTCGCAAAGCTTCATCCTGATCTTGGGCTGTACTTTGCCGAATTAAGAAATGATTTGTATCAATGGCAGAATGGTAACACAGACCTAAATTTACTAAGGTTTACAAAGTTTAGCCTTTTACTTTTATCGTTTTATCTTAACTCCCAATATTCTTAATTTATCTATCTATTTATTATTTTTTGCGTTTAACGACGAAACAATTTTTAAGCTGTATTTATTTTGTGCTCGTGTAATATAAGGAAAACAAGGAAAAGAAGGTTTCAGTCTCTAAAACATAAGGAATGAATTCTTCACAAGAATTGTAAAGGTTTACGCTTAGTGCCATTTGACTGGTAGAGAGGCAAACGGTTTAACATTGAATTACGTTTCGACATCGCAATGAACAATGGAAAATTGCCTGGCGGGGTAACATCAACATAGGAGTAAAAGCGAGAAACACTCGCGAACGATTGTTACTGATGAAAATTAAATATTAAATAAAGGAATGGTATATACGTAAAAAAAAGCAATTAATATATACATTGGAAAATATAACATCAATAACCAAATAAAGAGAGAAAATGAAGGTCTAACGTGAGAGGGAATGAGAAAATTAATTACTGTTGGTTACCTCTGATGACCATTAAATATTCAGCCAAGTAATTGTATACATATAAAAAAAACACTCATCCAGCCATACATACTGAAAATGACATAGCTAGAAAGAAAAATAAATAAATGCATCTTTACGTATATTTTCTAAACCTAAAACCACAGAAACTCCTCTCTCTCTCTCTCTCTCTCTCTCTCTCTCTCTCTCTCTCTCTCTCTCTCTCTCTCTCTCTCTCTCTCTCTCTCTCTATTTCACTCTATATTACTTCAATTAGAAAGTCTAGGTAGGTCTATATTTATATCTTTCAAGTCAAACTCCACTTATAACCTCTACATTCACATTAACTTCTCTCTCTCTCTCTCTCTCTCTCTCTCTCTCTCTCTCTCTGAAGTAGTAATGTGAAGCATGTAGTGTGCTCTCCCTTCCTCCCTTCCTTAACCCTCTACGGCTCATAAGGAGGCAGGATGGAGTGGGTCTTAAGTTCTCCTCCTTCTACTTCCTCGCCTCTGTAATGACCACCACCATTTATTCCATTAAGTCTAAATCACACCTCCAGGACCTCAGCCTCACTCTGGAATGTGTACACGTATATCCCGGTAATTGTGTTTATTGTGCTGTGTGTGTGTGTGTGTGTGTGTGTGTTAGTGTGTTAGTGTGTGTGTGTGTGTGTTTGTGTGTTTGTGTGTTGGATGGATGTTTCTGTTTTTTTGCTGTGTTTTTTTTAATCTGTTTACCTTTTTTTTTCGTTTGTGTGTCTGTCTGTTTGTTTATGTGTCTTTCTATCTGTTCATCTGTCTGTCTGCCAGTTTGTCGTTCTCTCTCTCTCTCTCTCTCTCTCTCTCTCTCTCTCTCTATCTCTATCTCTCTCTCTCTCTCTCTCTCTCTCTCTCTCTCTCTCTCTCTCTCTCTCTCTCTCTCTCTCTCTCATTTCGTGTTAATATCTTGTCGTAACGTTCTTTTCTTTTTTAATCTCAACTCGTGTACAATGTTCCTTTATTCTCTATTTAATATTTAGTGTGATTTCTCTTTTCTTTTGGGTTCTGTGACATTTCAAAGCAAAGTGCATTTTTTTCTGTGTATCTTCTGCCTTTTTTTTTTTTCTTTTATATCAGAGAGAGAGAGAGAGAGAGAGAGAGAGAGAGAGAGAGAGAGAGAGAGAGAGAGAGAGAGAGAGAGAGAGAGGAGTTTGTGTATACTGGAACGCGGGGAAATTAATATTGCATCTCCAGGTAAATGAACGCCTCCAAATCAATTTCGAAAAGTGTAAGGAAGAGGACGAAATGTTAAGTAAATGTCAGTGAGGAATATTACTTTTTTATTGAGAAGGTTAGTAAACTTAGCGATGATTTAATGGATGGCATGGTATTGGTGTGTGTGTGTGTGTGTGTGTGTGTGTGTGTGTGTGTGTGTGTGTGTGTGTGTGTGTGTGTGTGTGTGTGTGTGTGTGTGTGTGTGTGTGTGTGTGTGTGTGTGTAGAATTTTGAGTTGTGATTTCAGTTATACACAAGGTAAAACTGTCACAATAATATACACGTCAAGTAATAAATAGAATGATAGTTGTGATGAAAACGAGGAAAATTATTAATTGCATTCCTCTTCCATGTGACTGAGTATGTTTAATGATTGCTGTTTGTGTACCTTGTCTGTCAGGTAGTTATTTAGGAGACTTGAATAAAAAGAAGTAAAGGCTTATTACCATCAGGAAGAACCTTAAAGGACGCTACAAGAAACCGCCTCTACCTTCTTTCATATATATGTTACATCTATACTCATATAATCGTGTTTTTGTCATCTCACTGAATAAATCCATCACGTACAACTTTTTAGGCATTTATTTTTACTTATAATCATTGAAATATTTAAGTAGCCCGGAAAACACACAATTAACGTCCTTTTCTCACTCTGTTTTTTTCTTTTTCTTATTTTTTGATCCGTACAAATACATTAAGAATATTTCACCAAATCTCGGAATGATACTTAAGAGCAACCATAGCAGTGAACTAGTTAAAGGTCCCTGTTGGCTTGTCACCACCAACCTGATGACTAAGTTTACTCCATTCATTCTTGGAGAGGTAAGAAAGAAAAATAAGCGTATTCAGTCAGGACCACACAGCTACCTGAGGCTCTGCTCTTAATTATTCAATAAAGGATGACGAGTTAGGTAGAGAAAATATGCATTATCTCCCCAAGTTTGCAAGTTTGAAAGACGCTCATGATGACGAACGATAAATCCGAGCGTGGAAGCAAGTGAAAAAAAAAAGCAGTGAGGAAAGGAACCAGGAAGGTAGGCAGGGAGGAAGAGAGAGGAGGAAACGGGAGAGAGAGAGAGTGAGGGGGGAGAGCTCAGACAAGGGGCGGGAAATTTCTAGAAACTGGTGAAATTTATGAGGAAGTTAATAAAGTTGAGGATAAGAGAAGAAGGAAATCGGAACTCCTGGCATGGATGAAAAAACCGGGAAGGAAGAATGATATCGAATGAAAAATGGAGCAGAGAGATGAAAGGGCGTCGCTAGGAGGAGAAGAAGAAGCAAGAGAAGGAGGAGCAGGAAGAGGAGGAGGAGGAAGAAGAGGAGGAGAAGGGGGGAGGAGGAGGAGTTATAGGAAGGAGAGTAAACATGGCAAACCTTCTCCGAAAGATCCGGAACACTGCCGTGACCGCCTTTTCCATTAACATCAAGAACACGAAGGATAAAGTAATAAAGTGTTATACGAAGAAGGATTTCCTAGAATTGATTTACTGAGTATTACCATGAGATATAACGGGACCCACTCATGACACATTCCCAGTACTGCCGTGTGTGTGTGGGGGGGCTAGGTGTAGGTGTGTAGGTGTGTATGTGTGTGTATGTGTGTGTGTGTGTGTGTGTGTGTGTGTGTGTGTGTATGGATGTGTAGGTGTGTGTGTGTGTGTGTGTGTGTGTAGATGCATGTGTGTGTGTGTGTGTGTGTGTGTGTGTGTGTGTGTGTGTGTGTGTGTGTGTGTGTGTGTGTGTGTGTGTGTGTGTGTGTGTGTGTGTGTGTGTGTGTGTGTGTGTGTGTGTGTGTGTGTGTGTGTACATGGATGTGCGTGTGTGTAGGTGTGTGGGTGTATGTGGATATCCATCTCTCATGCGAGCCATTATTTTTTTTTTCTCACTCTGTTCTGTAATGAATGAGGTTTGTTTTCCGGGAATATAAGATTTACATTCACACGTCTCATAACCTTAGTTTTTATTCGTAATTATCTTTTCGTGTGGTTAAAAAAAAGAGGTTATATACCACTATCTAGATCTAAATAAAATAGAAGAATATTATTATCAATCTATACCTGTGATAATGGTAGTGTGACTTTACCTGTCCCGCTTAAGGCAATGCTCCCAGGCCTTCCTGCGCCGATGAGACGGAATGCGTGCGTCGATAGCAATAAACAGAGGTCGAGGGTATTCTGACACACCGCTGCCGCCCACTCACTCCTCCTCCCGTGACTGTGATATACAGACGTGTGTAATTCTGTTTTATTTGAAATTATGAAAGAGTCATGTGGCGCGTGCCGTCCCGTTGTCCTGAATCACCGGCCACAGGGAATTGAACGTTGTAATGGTTATTGCAACTAATAGACACACACACACACACACACACACACACACACACACACACACACACACACACACACACACACACACATCCTCTTTTAATGTACAAACGTCACACATTGTTCAATTCTTTTCATTATAATGTTCTCATTTCACTTATACATTCATCACATCCCGCCACGAAACACTTCAATTACACTTTTTCCTTTCCTCGGTTCATTATAACACACACACACACACACACACACACACACACACACACACACACACACACACACACACACACACACACACACACACACACACACACACACACACACACACACACACACACACACACACACACACGCACACCTCCTGTAGTATGTATGAACTTTAATCCTCTCAACTTTGGCTTGCCTTGCTCCAGCACATCATGTTTCGCTAACAAACATGCACCCTATCCCGTATTCACACACACACACACACACACACACACACACACACACCACCTTCCACCACCAATATTCTCTCCTATCCGCTGCTCTCCATACTCCTCCTATAGCGCCATTCATCGTCTCCACTCCACGAATCCACTTACTGGCACGCACCTACGAGAGACATTTCCCTTAAGGCTGGGCAATAAACTTTCCCAGAATCATGCTTCCCCCGACACCCTCATCTCGCTCCCCGTGTCCAACATCAGCCGCCTCGCCGCCTGCTCATCATCACCGTTATTATATCGAGCATACCGGGATAAAGTGGCGAGGGGAAGAGCTTCCTGACGGAGGAGAAGAAGCAGGAGAAAGAAGAGGAGGAAGAAGAGGAAGAGCAGGGGCTGTCTGATGAAGGGGAGACCTGCTTGGCGAAGGTGAGAGCAACAAAAAGGGAGAATTTTCGCCTTAAATTTTAGAGCTCGGGTGATGGAATTTTTTTTTTTTTTTTTGCCTGGGAAGAAAAGGCGTAAATATACCAAAAAGCCTCGCACTGGATATCTTGGCCGGGCTGCAATTTTAGGATTATTAACCATGCAGGGCCTGTATGACTCGCTCAGGAAGCAGCAGCCTTCAGAATGCTTACGTTGCACAAGCCAGTGACGCATCAGTACTCGCAGAACAAAAGAAAATTGAGAACGTGCTAATATTTCCACGACCAGGGGATTAATTGTTATCAAGAACATCGTCCAAATTTCTTATCATAGGTGTCACTCTTGATAGTTGTTACACGCACCTCTTTTCTAGTTAATGCCCTTTGCTGCCTTTTAACGTGTTCTCTAAGATTTCTACTCCTCTGGTTGACTTCGCAATACGTGCTGCAGAAAAGATGGTGTCACAGCGTCCCTTAGTCCAAAAAGTAAATACAACTCTGTGTAATTAATTAACGTTGAGCTATCTACAGTTTACATCTCTCTCTCTCTCTCTCTCTCTCTCTCTCTCTCTCTCTCTCTCTCTCAAGATTTACTCACTAATAATTATTCATATCGTAGCTATTATTTCTTTAGTGTGGATAATGACTAGTCAAAGTTGTGTATGTGAAGAAAAATGGTTGTTATTTGGTACACTTTTTTGCTCACTGTCACTCTCATTGCCTCGCTGTGTTCCTAAAACATACTGAATTGTAAATCACACACAAAAAAAAAAGAACAGCGACTTTTGCAGTATTAAAGTGCCTGTCGTAAAAATTAAAGGCCGGATTTGTCAAACAATCATCACAGTATTTATGAAAGCAGTCCCCCGTCTCTCTCTCTCTCTCTCTCTCTCTCTCTCTCTCTCTCTCTCTCTCTCTCTCTCTCTCTCTCTCTCTCTCTCTCTCTCTGGCTCTTGCTCATGCTTTTGCTTTTGCTATCGCTCTCGTTCTCGCTCTCCCTCTCGCTCTTCATTGATAAAGTTGAAATGCAATCTGATTTTCCATTTGAAGGATGAAAGGTTCGTGTTCAGGGTTGTTATAATTCGCTTAGTTTTGTGTTGGCTTCGTTATTTTCCAGCGTATGGAAGGAAGAAAAGACGGGAGCAGAAAAAAAGAGGTTGTTAGCATGGTTTGTTAGAGCTCATTCAGGGCAGGCTTTGATGATCGAGTAATGAATGCGCTTTGTTATCACGATTATGGCTTCCCTTTTCATATTTACTTTTCCTTCTCATTGATTTATTTACTTGTATGGCGTCGACGGGACATTGAGTTAAAAGCCGCACACACGCACACACAGATACGTACACGCAAACCGAAGCACACACACACACACACACACACACACACACACACACGTTCGGTTTTCATCTTCCCACCTTGCAAAATATAAAGCGAAATTAGAGGCCGTTCAGCGTAGAGCGACGAAATTGATACGTTGGGCGCGCGATAAATCCGCCGGTGAGGGGGTTTGGCTGAATTGGATGCTAGACAAACGCCGCCTTGCCTTGCGTTACCTTACCTTGCCTTGCCTTGCTTTGCCTTACTCATCGATTGTTGTGGAAGGGAAAGGAAAAGAATTTTATGCCCAGCCCCACCTCACTCACTAGACGGGACAGCTAAGGTGAGGGGAGGGAGCAAGATGTCTAAAGTTGTAAGGTAACGGAGAAGCACACTCGATGGGTAGGAAACATGTTGGAGATACTGAATCACTCGGCACGCTAGAACAGACTACATATTGCAAGGCAGTCAAGGTGTAGGGTGCACTCTACAGAAGCTTGTCTCAGGAATATTCGTATGCTTGAGGCACTGGAGTATACTCATATATTGTAACATTGCAATATTCGGTAACACACTGCAACACGCCGCATGCACTCAAAACACTTCAACACACGCAACACAACTTATTCGATACCCTGCAATACACACGAAACATTGGAGTATTCTCATTGCAGTGTAACTTTCAACTCTCTGAAACACACATCACACTCAGCACACTGCAACTCTCTGTAATACAATAAACAGACTGTAACATATTCAACATACTGCAACACACCAACACTCCCATCACTGCAAAACACTCAACATACACACACACACATTCAGCACACTGCAACACACGCAGCATTCACTGGAATCCAACACCACCTATACACTCAAAAGATCTCAATACGTATGACTCATTGAAACATTGGCCACACTACGCTACACTATACAACACACACACACACACACACACACACACACACACACACACACACACACGATATCCTGCCTGCAATACACTCAAGATCAGTCCCGTAATTGTGACAGTTGTGTATTCCGTGTGTCGATTTCTTTTCATGATTTACGTATGCATTTATTTATTCATTCATTCACTTTTCTATTGATTCTGTGGACGTTCGTTCTTTTCGCGAATCCATGTGTTGATAAAACTAAGAATTGTTTTGTTGTTTTGTTTTCATGTTTGCTCGTTTGCGATACTGTATTGTGCTGTGAGGATTTCTCTCTCTCTCTCTCTCTCTCTCTCTCTCTCTCTCTCTCTCTCTCTCTCTCTCTCTCTTTCTGATTCACGTTTACTCATGCATGGTAGTTAATTGCAACATTTGTGCATGTGTCTTGCATTCTAAATCAAAACTATATTACTCCTCCTACGCTTTCTCCTCCTCCTCTTCCTCCTCCTCCTCCCTCTGTTCGTGCAGTGGGAGACGGTGTGGGGACAGTCACAGGAGGAGCACCACGCCCGCAATAACACCAGGCAGTGGACAGCACCATTAGTCACACGCCAGTAATTCCCAGGCCCTCCTAGTTACTACCACCTTGTCCTCCGCCTTCTACTCCTCCTCCTCCTCCTCCTCCTCCTCTTCCTTCTCCTTTTCCTCCGCACCGCCCCCGAATCGCTTGCTCCTTCTCCTCCCACTCTTCATGGGTGCGTTGGCAAGCTCTGGATGCTTTTCACTTTACTCACTGCCTTTTTGTTCTTCTTTGGGTTGGATTGTATTTCTGTCAGTAATTGGAACGTATTTTGCCATGCCCTCGTGTACCTTCTGTATATTTTCTTATTTATCTTTTAAGACGAATTTTTGCAGTCGAAGCTTTTGTGACTTGTAGAAAAGGTTATAAAAGTCGTATTTTCTCGTCTAAAATGTCAGAGGTACGAAGATGAGCGCTGTGGTGAAGGTTGATCAACTTTTTGTTTTGATATAATACGGCAGAATTATGATTGATATGAAGTGTCCACGTACCATCCAGATGTTCATTGTTCAAGTATCTGTGGTTACATGAGTGATCCTGTGTAATATATGGAATTCCTATATGTTTTGTCAGTCCTTAGTCACCTTTGGACGTTCTCTTTTCAACTGCTGTAGTCTTGTTAGCTCTTAAAGGTTACGTAATTCTTTTTTCTTCCAGGTAATTTGTTAATATGATTTATCAACCTTTCCAGAACCTCTTTCTTAAAGTTGCCATAAATTATTCTTTTTTCTCTCAGACATTAGCTATAGCAGAAACATTTTACTCTCTAAGTTACTGCACAGTTCCTTATATATTTCGTCACCATTTAACCTTTACATGATTCATTTTTTTTTTTTTAGATATTGCGGAATGTTGCCATATATTTTTTTTATATATTGTTACGTTCACCGGTTAAACTGGTAAGATTGGCATCGGAGAGCCGGTGAACAATAACAATAAAAAAAACACTGCAGGTTCAACTGGTGAGGAAATGCAAAGGGGTCACTTTAAAAGCTATTTAATAACCCATAATGAAATTGACACATATATAACAAGAAACATGAAACACAGATATATAACATGAAACACAGGAAAATGACATACACATATACATATAACACAGTAATAAATACAACAATAAAGAACCCAACTTAATACCTAACAATAATCCTAATCCTATATAGAGGCAATGTGGAAAACACGGACGAGGGAAGTGATACTTATGCGGTGTCGCAGTGGTGAAATGCTGGGTGATGGTTGATCCCACGGCAGAACCAAGAGGCGTTGTGTTCACTGGTTGAGGCTTGGATCTCAACTCCCAATCCAGAAAACCAAGAGCTGGCTCAACACTTTCGGTTGAGTCGAAAGGGGCCGCGTGAATCCAACTTCGGGACAGTAGCGGGCTTCATGAAACGGTGACGTGGAAGGTTCACGAGACGGTGGCGTGGAAGGTTCACGAGACGGTGACGTGGAAGGGAGGCGGAGAGGTGGCGAACGAGGTAACAAGCGGAGGAGGTGATGGTAGTAATGCATGTTACGGGCGGGCCGTAACATTTCCTCCCCCCTAAGACCTCCGTAATGGGCTCATGAAGGAGGTGAGACGGGAGATCTTGATAAGGCGTCGGCGATGATGTTGTCCACCCCCTTGATATGATGGACTTCCAGGTTGAAAGGTTGAGTTAACAAGGCCCACCTAAGAATGCGTTGGTTTCGGTTCCTCATGGCGTACAGGAAGGCCAGAGGATTGTGGTCCGTGAAGACCTTGGTGATGTGCGGACCAGGATGAAGATAGCACTCAAAACGTTGGAGCGCCAGCACGAGTGCCAGAGCCTCCTTTTCGATGGTGGAGTAGTTGAGTTGATGGTGTTTCAGTTTTGCAGAGTGATAGGCGATGGGATGGAGGATGCCGCTTGTGGGGTCCGGTTGTAGTAGGACAGCACCCACTCCAACTCCACTCGCGTCCACTTGTAGATGGAAGGGTCGGGAGTGATCCGGCGTCCAGACCACTGGTTCCGAGGAGAGAAACGCCTTGAGGTGTTTGAAGGCTTGGTCACAGGTCGGGGTCCAGTGGAAGGGGACGGAAGTGCTGAGAAGGTCCGTCAGGGGCGGCCAGGGTGGAGAAGTTTTACAGAAGCGTCTGTAAAACCCAGCCATCCCCAAGAACCTCATGAGAGCTTTCCTGGTGGTAGGAACAGGGAAGCCAAGGATGGCCTCCACGTTAGCTCTCTTGGGGTGAACCTTGCCGTTCCCCACCACATGTCCCAGGTAGACCACCGTAGACTTCCCGAAGGTGGACTTGGCCAGGTTGATGGTAAGCCCGGCTTCCTGCAACCGACCCATCAGCCTCCGAAGACGGGTCAGATGTGTTGCCCAGTCGTCTGCAGTCACCACCAGGTCGTCCAGATACGCGGATGTTCCCTCCAAGTCCTGAGTTATGTAATTTATAGCCCTCTGGAAGGTGGCGGGAGCATTAGACAATCCAAAGGGCATCACTGTGTATTGGTATAGTCCGAAGGGGTGATGAAGGCGGATATTATTTGGGCCTCGTCCGAGAGGGAATCTGGTAGTAACCTTTAAGCAAGTCTATAGTGGTTACAAATTTGGCTACTCCTATACTATCTATAAGGTCCTCTATCAAGGGCAATGGGTAGGAGTCTGGCACCGTCACTTTATTTAATTTCCGGTAGTCGGTGCAAAATCGACTACTACCATCTGGCTTAGATGTTAACAGGCAGGAGAAGCCCAAGGAGATATACTAGGTTCTGCAAGGTGATGACAGAGCAGATAGTCTACCTCTTTTTTCATCAAGTCTCTTTTAATGGGTGAAATGCGATAGGCTGGTTGTCTTATAGGCTTGATGTCATTAGATGTTAATGTTATGTCATGTTGGATAGTATTACAAACTCCTGGAAGGTCACCTGTGATTTCAGAAAAGTCTAGCAATAACTTTTTAAGATCAGACTGTTGTGAAGGTGTTAAGGAAAGAAACACCTCATCAAGGTTGGACATGATTTGGCTGTTTGAGGGGCGTCCTTTAGGTGACGAGAAGAGGAATTCGATGTCGGACTCTTCCTCGGGGGCACAGGACCAGACTCCTTCCTACCAGACATACAGGTACAGCGCGAGACAAGTCGTCCTCTGGTTCTCTGGAGTGGTAAGGTTTCATTAGATTAATATGAACAAGTTGGGAATCCTTACGACGGTCAGGAGTGTGGACCACATAATTTAATGGACTTAGTTTTTGAGCCACAACATAAGGTCCCATGAACTTACTGTGAAGAGCATTGCCTGGAGTGGGGAGAAAAGTAAAACCTTGTCTCCTGGTTTGAAACTTCTCATGACAGATTTGGGAAGAGAATTCTGTTGCATTTTAGTTTGAGATTTGAGGAAGTTTGATTTAGCAAAAGATCTGACTTCACTGATTTTATTCTTAAGGTTACTGATGTAGTCAGACACACTGGGGCTTGAAGGAGTATTTTGAGTAAACCATTGATCCTTTAATATTTTGAGAGGCCCCCTGATCTGTCTACCATAGAGTAATTCAAAAGGGAGTAACCTAAAGAATCTTGAGGAGATTCTCTTAAAGCGAAGAGAAGGAAAGAAATACTTTCATCCCAGTCTCCTTGATGCTCCAAGCAATACTTCTTCATCATGGATTTTAATGTTTGGTGAAACCGCTCCAGACAGCCTTGGGATTGGGGTGGTAAGCCGAGGAGGTAACATGGTCGATGTTTAGCTCATTCACTATCTGTTGGAAAAAATGGCTAGTGAAATTGCTACCCTTGTCAGACTGAATTTGTTTTGGAATTCCTACCGAGGTGAAAAATGTATTAGATGTTTTACAATGGTCTTTGATGTGATGTTCTTAAGAGGGAATGCTTCAGGGTACCTGGTAGTGGGATCCATGAGGGTTAACAAATACTGATTCCCTCGTTTGGTTTTGGGTAAGGGCCCTACGCAGTCTAGTATGATCTTTTCGAAGGGCTCCGTCTGAACTGGAATAGGCGTCAGAGGAGCTGGCACAAGGCGTTCGTTAGGCTTACCCACAATTTGACATATGTGACATGTTTTTACATAGTGTGACACATCCTTTTTCATTCCTGGCCAAAAAAATGTTGAAGAGCCTTCTTGTAGGTTTTTGGATGCCTAGATGACCTGACAATCCATCATGAGCTAGTTCTATAATGGCTGGTCTTACAGACAAGGGATGACAACTTGATGTGTTTCTGACCAGGTGTCTAGTTGTTTCAGTTCAGGAGGTCTGTAGGCACGCATCAGGACTCCTTCCTGATAATAAAAACAAGGCAATTTAGACATATCCTTTGTCTCACTGGCCACATGTCTGATCTTAGCCAAAGTGAGATCCTGTTCCTGAGCATTAATCAAATTCTCCTTTGAAATGATGTTATTATACAAGTTGTCAGTAGAGGCAATCATTGGTGGAGGAGGTGATGAAAGGGCAGGGGACTTGGACTGAGACCTGGTGACTGCACACACTGGGAAGAAGTGAGGGATGTTTCGTCCAGGGTCTTAGTGGGACTTTCTGTTAAGGGAGAATCAAGAACAATTAAGTTTGGAACAGCCAAGTTACCCGCAAGATCATTACCCAGTACAAGATGTACCCCGGTACTGGCAGTTCACCAGGTTTAATGGCTACCTCAACCTCTCCTGAAATGAACGGGCACTGTAAGCTAATATTAGCCAAGGATAGGAGAGCTGTGATTCGAGACCTGTAAGGATCACCTTCTCCCCAGTGAAAGCCTGTTTGATGTTAGGGATGACATCTTCCCTTAAGATGGATTGGGCAGCACCTGTATCACGCAGAACCTTGATATTTATTGCCTTGTCTTTACCATCAGTCAGGACACTTTACCTTGATACATGTACGAGTCATAAAGTTCTAGAGGAGAGTTGACAGGGTTAGCTAGGGCCACTGGTTTCTTGTTCTCAAATGTGTTAGGTCTAGGGACACAAAAGAAAATTGACGTTGAGAACCCTTGCAATTTGGGTGTCTACATTTCTGGATCGTGTGACCTGGCTTCTTACAGTATGTACACCAGGGGGAATTATATGCATTTGGCGAGAATCCGGTTGGCTTACCACCCGCGCCCCAAAACCTTCCCCAAAGGAGGACCTAACATTAGACAGTGAACCACGACCTCTACTACCCAGGGATCCCATCAACAAAGCAAACGCATCAGCCACTTTAGCGGCAGACATAAGATCACTCTCTCCCGTTCTTCCACATGCCTCAGAATATTAAATGGTAACTTGTTCTTCCATTCTTCCAGGACCATTAGATTGAGCAACTCCGAAAAGGTGGTAATGTTAAGAGCGGCTAACCATTTCTTAAATTGTCTTAGTTTCTCACTAGCGAATTCAACATAGGTGTGAGACTCTGGTTTCACATACTTTCGAAACTGCTGTCTGTATCCATCAGAAGTGATAGAGTAGGCGTCTAGAATGTTACCTTTGATCTCTTCATATTCTACCTCATCACTAAGGCCGTTGTATACCCTATAAGCTTTTCCTACTAGCTTAGGGACAAGGAGAGACACCCACTGATCCTTGGGCCATTTATTCCTATTAGCAATGCTCTCAAAAGCGCGAAATGACCCGTCAACATCAGATTCATCAAAAGGGGGAACTAGCGGAGCAGCTGTAGCAGGATTAAAGCTTGCTAACTGTTTCTTTATATCTATTTCTTCCCTCTAAACTTAGCGTCATTTCGTAGGGCTAACTCCTGAATTTCTAACTCTTTCTCCTGCCTTCTAAGTTGTAACTGAAATTCTCTCTCTTCCTTTTCTGCCTGTAGTTGCATTTGTTTTTCCTGTAGTTTGCATCTTTCTTTTCCTGTAGTTGCATCTCTTTCTTTTTTTCTGCCTGTAGTTGCATTTGTTTTTTCTTTATCTTCTTTTTCTGCCTGTAGTTGCATTTGTTTTCATGCATCCGGTATTCTAGTTTAAGCTTCTCAATTTCCCATTGACTTATCCTACTCTTATCCTGTTCTTCCTGGGGACTGTGTATTATAGTCCTCGTAGAGGCTGACATGGGAGTTAACTCTTCTATGGCATTTCCTAGCAACTGACCTTCTTGCACTAGATGTTCAACAACTACATTCTTAATGACCTCTTTAGTCATCTGAGACGTGATGGGAACATCAAAATGTTTAGCGATGGTCTTCCATTGGTCCTTCTTTATATTAGCATATTTAAGTTGTTCCAGAGAAGGGTCGGCACAAAATCTTCAACGTTAAACTGAGCGGAAGCCATATTAAATAGATGTTAAACCACAACAAAAAAATGATAAGCGAATTACTTAAGTGAGGAACTTGGCAGAGTGATAATAAAGGCAACCTTGGAAATTACCTAGATTATACTTAAGTAAACACTTATGAGTACAATCACTAATGAGGGGTAAACTAGAGAGTTACGGCATTAAGAGGGATCCGGATTACTCTAGTTACGAGACTTGAGAGTGAGGAGCGAATTGTACTGAGACTTGTTATTGATAAGGAGGCGGATTAGTCTGAGAGACTAGTTAAAATGGCCGATTCTAACTAGCGAGAAAAATGATCCGCGAAGTGAGGGCATTGAGGGTTCGCATGAACATATGATGATCCCAACACTTGGATAACACTTATTACACACCTGCCTATGTGCAAAAATAGAGATAAGTGCTATCGGTGAACACGCCTTTCTACCTGGTTTCCTGCTCTACCACTGCTATGCGATACCAATGAAAGTCACGAAGCACGTTTAACCCAAAAGGAGCCACTTGATCGCACAAAGGTAAATTTAAACCACACGCAG
This sequence comes from Portunus trituberculatus, assembly GCF_017591435.1. Lineage (NCBI taxonomy): Eukaryota > Metazoa > Arthropoda > Malacostraca > Decapoda > Portunidae > Portunus > Portunus trituberculatus. The sequence continues at coordinate 35,679,693 of NC_059295.1, forward strand.
AGTAAGTCACAGAAAAAAACACATCAGAGTCACAACACCACAGAAACACAAGCAATCACAGAAAAAAGTCACTGGAAAAATGGAACACTGAACATGGGTTATAATGGTCCTGTCACGGTCGCCAATTGTTACGTTCACCGGTTAAACTGGTAAGATTGGCATCGGAGAGCCGGTGAACAATAACAATAAAAAAAACACTGCAGGTTCAACTGGTGAGGAAATGCAAAAGGGGTCACTTTAAAAGCTATTTTAATAACCCATAATGAAATTGACACATATATAACAAGAAACATGAAACACAGATATATAACATGAAACACAGGAAAATGACATACACATATACATATAACACAGTAATAAATACAACAATAAAGAACCCAACTTAATACCTAACAATAATCCTAATCCTATATAGAGGCAATGTGGAAAACACGGACGAGGGAAGTGATACTTATGCGGTGTCGCAGTGGTGAAATGCTGGGTGATGGTTGATCCCACGGCAGAACCAAGAGGCGTTGTGTTCACTGGTTGAGGCTTGGATCTCAACTCCCAATCCAGAAAACCAAGAGCTGGCTCAACACTTTCGGTTGAGTCGAAAGGGGCCGCGTGAATCCAACTTCGGGACAGTAGCCGGGCTTCATGAAACGGTGACGTGGTTCACGAGACGGTGGCGTGGAAGGTTCACGAGACGGTGGCGTGGAAGGGAGAGGTGACGTGGAAGGGAGAGGTGGCGAACGAGGTAACAAGCGGAGGAGGTGATGGTAGTAATGCATGTTACGGGCGGGCCGTAACAAATGAAAAATCTATTGAAGACTTTATCAAATCTCTTAATATAAGTAATGAAAG